>NW_007011930.1:0-666 GCF_000164805.1 Carlito syrichta
TAAAATTTATTTGTGATCTCTGAATCAATACATGAGGCATTTTTATGGTCATTTATGGACATGCACATGTACAGAGTGGGGGAAAATTTTAAGTTGTCCCCATATACACATTCCTCCAGCTGGGGTCAAAGTGTTATATTATCTGCTTGTCTCAGATCACTTACTATAAACAAATGTCCCTTTGAAAGTCCATTTAAGTGACATGCTTTTCACATTTTTGTGCTTTTGTTTGTTAGTTCTCTGTTTAAATTGCCTCCAAGTGTAGTGCTGAAATGCTATCTAATGTTGCTAGACTGGGATGTGCCTTATGAAGGAAACATGTTTGTTAGATATACTTCATCCAGGCATGAGTAATATAGTGATGTTGACAGTGAATTCAATGTTGATGAATCAGATGTCTTTCAGAAACACACAACAAATAAGGTTATGTATTGACCTGATGATGAAAATATGACTAGATGCTCCCTGGAACCTAGCCCTGTATCTCTCCCAGGGGCGATAATTCATTATTCACTAGTGTTTATGGTGACTTTATAGAACATTACTACCACAAGTAATAAGAATAGACTGTACATATTTTACTAATTTACCTGCTTGAAAAGAAAACTAGAAATCAGAACTGAAAGGACATTGGACTTAAAGGAAAAGTCTCAGAGTGTGCTTCAT
>NW_007011931.1:0-629 GCF_000164805.1 Carlito syrichta
AGACAAGACATTCATTCTTTCTAGAACTCAGTTTTCTTATTGAAAATAAAAAAAGATCAGTCTGGATGAACAGTGACTTTTAGCAGATATACTACTTTGTAAAGCTTTACCTTTATAATCTGCTAAAAATGAGGGGTGAATTCAATGTTGATGTTGCCTATTTTCTGTCTCTTGTCTCTGTATAAAAGAGCACCCATATGGATCAAGGAAGGATTCAAAGACACAGAAAAGAGCACACTAGGGCTCCTTGACTGGGGTGAGAGGGGAAGATAAAGCTCCTTCCCACTTGTGATTGTCTTTCTTCCCTCCCACATAACTGCAGTGCTAAATGAGACCCATGAGGTCCTTTTATTGATTAATGTGTTCTTGCCCTTGGAAGGTCATTTGTGACTAAAATAAGTTTGTAGGGCAAGAAAACATAGAGTGAATGGCTCAGGATGACTCCACACTATTAGAGAATTTGGGGTGTGTTTTATGTGCCCCCTGAAGTAACAATTGAGATAGAAAGATAAGGACTTTCTAGAGATGATGGCAAAGGAATAAAGAGTTTGCAGTTGTTTTCCTGTCCCCTGCCTTATGCCGACAGCACCCAGCATGAGGAGATGGTGAACACAGAGTTATTTACCAGG
>NW_007011932.1:0-599 GCF_000164805.1 Carlito syrichta
AAGCAGCTACCTCTCACGTGTCTGCATATGACTCTCCTGTTGCATCTCCAGGTCTGAATTATGGTTGCCAATTTTTTCCTTCTGTTCTACCTTCTGAAATTTTAAGTTCCAAAATATGTTTGTAGGAAAAAGAGGAAAACTAAATTATAGGTAAAGAAATAAAGGATGTCAGTGCAGTAATTGAAATGTCAAATGTTGGTGTATACTGTCTCTGGATCCCTGAGCTCAGTGTTTTCCGTCATTCCTCCACTCAGTCCAATGTGCCAGTCCTATATGAGGTTCTGAAGCTTCAGCAGTAAGTGACACAGACGAGATCTCTAACGTTACAGATTGTTTCAGGTACTAATACATACCATGAAAAAAAACGGAGCAGGAGAAAGTGGCAGTCTGTTTGCATGTGTGTGTGCTTGTAGTGTTGTTTAAGGTGGGATGATGATATAGAAAGGGAAATGGGAAAAAAAGAATCATGATTTTTTTGTATAACTTATCTCTCTACTACATAGTGCTGTTCTATTTTATCCAGTTAGGACTACATTATTAAAGGGAAACACACACACACACACACACACACACACACACACACACACACACACACACAC
>NW_007011933.1:0-585 GCF_000164805.1 Carlito syrichta
CCTTGACCTGCTGGGCTCAGGCGATCCTTCCACCTCAGCCTTCCAAGTAGCTGGAACCATGAAGCACGCGCCACCACACCCAGCTAATTTTTGGATTTACTGTAGAGACGTGGTCTCGCCAAGTTGCCCAGGTTGGTCTCGAACTCCTGGGCTCAGGCAATCCTCTTGCCTTGGCCTCCCAAAGTGCTGGAATTACAGACGCGAGGCACTGTGCCCAGCTTAGGCTAGATTTGTAATACCTGAGTTTGGGTAAGAAGCTTTGAGATCTGCTCAAGATGTCATTAAGGAACAGAAAACAGGTGCTCAGTGAATATCAGTTCAGTGGCACTGCGATGTTTAGTACATCCAGATTTTTACATGCTCCGTTTTCTTAAAATGAGGGTATACATGCATGTTGTGCAGACTATCTATGGGTTAGGGAGAAAGCACAAGATTTAAGGCAAACACCTGTTTTTTTGTTGTTGTTTTTTTTGTTTTGAGTTGGAGTCTCACTCTGTCGCCCAGACTGGAGCGCAATGGCCGCTTGCGGCCACCACAGCCTCGACCTGCTGGGCTCTGGCGATCCTTCCGCCTCAGCCTTCCGAG
>NW_007011934.1:0-1211 GCF_000164805.1 Carlito syrichta
TCTCACATCCGTGGGGACATCTGAGTATCTGAGGACAAGGAGTGTGGAGGGATGCCTCTTCCCTCGATCCCACTCATGTGTGTCAGTCAGAGAAAGTAATAGTAAGGGATGCTTTTCTTTTGCTCCCTCTTATTTCAGATGGACAACAGGCCATCTGCATCTACAGTTTGTATTCCTCTAAAGTGCGTCCTGCACTTGGTACCCCTTTGATCCTCACTGAAGAAAGAAAACCTTAAATTATTTTGCACCCAGGCATGGTCAGGTTACAAATTACAGGAAAGAAACCTGGCTTCCAGAGGGAAATATCAATTACAATACAATCTTACAATTAAAACTTTTTGTAAACGTAAGGGCAAATGGTCTGAGGTTCCCTATGTACAGGCTTTTGCCGTGGCTCAACCAGCTTCCCTTTAGAGAAGGGGGTAGAAAAATAAATATTAAAGCCCATCTATAATAAATCTCTCAAATTAAATCTAGACCAGGACTATCAATCCTCCTCCCAAACAGAAGTAAAGGGATCACATGTTAATTAATCCTGAAAAACAGTCTATTGCCATTTTAATCTGCTTTTTCCAAACCAAACATGCAAGTGTTCTAATATAATCTTCAAACTTTAATAAATACTAAAAAAATCAATGCTAGATAATACTGGTGTTTGTTATGTCAGTCTTGCTAAAGGTTTTTATAAACGGAAAATTCCATCACCTTGCTGGGCCTGTCTAGTTCCCCTCTTCACTTTAGAACAGGTAAAACTTTGAATGTTAGTTGCTCCCTGAGTACACTTTACTAAGCCTAGTACTTCTCTCTCTGTAGCATGACAACATGAGACCTGATCACTCTCACCTAATTGTCCACACCTCACAACTGAAACTGTAATTTATCAATTTATAAAGAATCTTAACAAATTTGCATGTTTGTAATTGGAACTAAGTAAGGATGGATCACTTTATATCCACACGGTCTGTTTACTCTAAAGGATTTTATACCAAACCATTACAAACAGAGAAACGATCAAAAATCTCACAGCCTATTAAAAGAGAACTTTTAAGATTTTTTCTCAACTGAGGCTTTAAAAAAACAACAGGGTGCTAACAAGGAGGGCTGCAGAACCAGAGGACCAAAAGAGGCATCTGAATTGGCAGTCACCAATTCAACAAAACTCCAAGAGCCCATCAGAAACTTGGTAAGAATGAACCTCCTAAAGTGATGGT
>NW_007011935.1:0-882 GCF_000164805.1 Carlito syrichta
ACGTGCTACGGATTCCAGTTAAATTATAACCTGTTGGTATCAGATGTCTCAAAGAGTCCCACCAAAACTGATAATAAAATAGCCACCAAGTACTAGCCTGGGTGTGAAGACAATGCACAGCAAGGAAGGAGACTGCCCTCACTTCAAGAACCTTACACACTCCAACTGAGTTTGGAAAACGGGTTTGATGTGGTGCACATCCAAAGTGCAACAGTGTAGGGACTGGAGTGACTGGGAAAGCCTTCCAGAAATGGTAGGACTTAAACAGAAGGGAACAGAGAGCTTAGAAACAGAAACAAAATAATATAGACAGGTGAGATAACACGGATAAGGTACTAAGCTCTTCCTGGGATCCATGTGCTGACTCATCTTAGAGCACAAGCAACCCAGGCACCGTCGAGGTCAACCGAGCAGCCAGGGAAGGAACTTTCACCGGAGGAGGGCTGTCCAGATGATGGAACCTCTGACCTGTGCAGCCCAGCCCCTGTCGTTCTGGATGAAAACCCCGAGGGTACCCAGGCCATCTGCACCCCAGGCTCCTTCCTCAGCACTCAGCCCCCGTCAAAGCCATGACCCTTAACACTCCCTGAATGAATCTGAGGGAGGGGTAGCAGTGGCCTTTATTCGAACCAGCCAAACGCAGCTACAAAGTGGAATGACCCTCAGCAACCGCTGTTAGACTTCGAGCACATGTTGCCCATCTGGTTTCCATTTAAACCATCTTCTCCAACCGCAGACTCAATTCACATCCCAGTGTGACTCAATCTGGAGTTTCTCAATGAAGTCTGAGGATGCACATGTCTGACCTAAGATACAACAACCCCGTACTTACTGCTCAAAATAAAAACGACTGAAATGGATTTTTTTTTTTTTTTTTTTTTT
>NW_007011936.1:0-1071 GCF_000164805.1 Carlito syrichta
AAGGGTAACTGAATTAGGTTCAATATAGCATGTACATAAGAGGCCTTTGTAGAAAGATCATATAGGCTCTGGTTGGAAACAAGAAGGGCAGAACTGGGTGAAATCACTGCAGAATGAAGACTGCCATCCTAGCTCAAGGGATCTGTGGATGGGGCTGAAGGCCAGGCCCTTGAGCAGGTCTGGTCAAAGGTTGGGGACCGATGGCTGACAGATGGTGACCTGCCAACACCCTTTCCAGGGACTTGAGACGCAGGGAGGGGGAGTCCACCCTACTAGGAGGGGGATGGAAGCAGGCTGGACAAACAGAGGCAATGGACTATTAAGCAGAGGTCGACAGACTGGGTCGCACACCATTATTGGTCGAAGTGTAATGACCCCATTCTGTGGCCCAATATCCTATTCATAAATTACCTCCATTACACATGAGTACATTACAAAGCCTTCACAGCATATATACAGTGAAAAGGAGGAGGTCTCTTTTGACAGACATTGTAATATGCCATTCTTCCCCCTTGTTATGTCTTCTTGTACAGCTACTCGGAAGGCTGAGGCGGAAGGATCGCCGGAGCCCAGCAGGTCGAGGCTGCGGTGGCCAGGAGCGGCCACTGCACTCCAGTCTGGGCGACAGAGTGAGACTCCGACTAAAAAAAAAAAAAAAAAAAGAGAACTCAGGCTCCCACTGCTCTCTCTTCAGCTTCCAGCCCTCTACCTGACTTTCTGATTGTGCTTGTCCCCAAAGGCTGCCACAGTTACGCTTCATGAACATTTCCCACCATTCGGAAGCACAGACCCTATTATTTGTTAGTGACTCTATCTACACTGGAAGAGTTTGGCTGATAACATGATGGCTGTTTTCAATTTGGGGAAGAGGAAAGCACTTTGTTTAAACTGTATATTCTGAGAAGTGAAACCTACAGAGTTCTCTTGGGTGCAATTAAGCATTAGGTCCATAGTGGGGGTTTTTTTGCTTGGTTGGTGGTTGTTTTGTGGCTAAAAAATAAGACTACATAAAAATAAGACGGAAAAAACTATTTCCTCTGAAAACTGGCATATTATTAGCAAATAACACAG
>NW_007011937.1:0-586 GCF_000164805.1 Carlito syrichta
ACCCCTCGTAGTAGACTTGGAATTTGTTCCTCCAGATCAAGTGGTCAACCAAAGTTTATACCTGGAAGTTTTGAGAAGGTTGGGTCATGATTTCCTGAAGAAACATCCGCAGTTGTGGCAAACAAGTGACTGGTTCTTCCACTACGACAACACACCTGCCCAGACCTGGCTGAACCCAAACACCATGACCCCGTGCCCCCACCCTCCCTAGTCACCTGATCTCTCACTGAGAGACCTTTCTTTTTGTTTCCCCAGATTAAAAAAAAAAGTCCTCAAACTTGAAGGCAACTGAAGTTTAAACGTATGAGAATAAATACATTTTTTAAAATAAATAAGTTCTGGGTTTTGAGGGGGGCCCACCTGGGTATGCTAGCGAGAGCCGATTCACTATTTTATAACTGGCTTTTTAAAAGTGGGGAGGAATCAAGCAACTACAAGCCTTTTCTCGGTCTCCATTGCCATGAAAGTATTCCAACCGTGTTCCTAATTTTCCTTGATATCGGGAAATGGAAGTTGAAATGAATACGTGTCAGTCTTGTATTCAAGCACTTTCATCTCAGACAGCACACCTGTCGGGTCACTTCCT
>NW_007011938.1:0-729 GCF_000164805.1 Carlito syrichta
AAATAAAGGACTTGCAAAGGTTCATCAAAGCACGATCCATGGTGTCTGCTTCCCTGATCACCCTGTGTATGCGATCTTTAGATTCCTTGTAAAGCAGAATGAAACAGATAATCTATAGAGCTGGCATGTTTCCCTGTCCCCAAAGTTCTCAGAAATATCTGTTTAAAGATAACAGTGAACATCCCTGTCTGCTATGAATACTAGTGGTGTGATAATCTTCCTGGTCATGGTAGCATTAAACCAAACACTCAGGCTCTAAAATGAGAGACAAATTCTTGACAACCTCTTTAAACCCAAACACAACTAATAATATAAATACTACTGTAATTCCTACACCCCAGGGTGACCCTTTAATCCCTGGACCCTTACTAGGTTTTCACTGAGATTCATATAATTTCTGCCATGATGAAATATGGGTAGCATTATATTTTACCCTCCCACCAATAAAGTGGGTCCTATGAGACCCTGACAAGCATAACTGGTATTTCAGGGTTAACACTGAAATATGATGTATGCCAAGGTAACAAACCTCTATATTCCAACTGTGGCAGAAAACCAACTTCCACTCAGAACCTATGAGACCATCTCCCTAGAAGTATATTCCTTCCAAAAGTTCAACCAAACTGTTCACGTCCTCAGTGGCACTACCATCCTGGCCAACTATAACAGTGAGATCATAGCAACGAACTGACTTTGCTGTGGGGGAACAGAATTGCTAGGAGGATTACT
>NW_007011939.1:0-1048 GCF_000164805.1 Carlito syrichta
TTGGTTAAATCAGCTGGCTGGCAACAAGGCTAGCTAGTTAAGCCAGCTATTTAAGTCAGCTGGCTAACCAGCTGGCTAGCTAGGTAGCTAGATAGCTAAGTCAGCTGGCTAGCCACCAGGCTAGCAAGTTAGTTCAGCTAGTTATGTCAGCTGACTAGCCAGCTGGCTAGTTATGTAGCAAACTAGTTAATTCAGATGGTTAGCAAGCAGGCCAGCTAATTAATCCACTAGTTTATTCAGCTGGCTAACTAGCTGTCCAGCTAGGTAGTGAGCTATTTAAGTCATCTGGCTAAGCAGGTGGTTAGCTAGATAAATCAGCTAATTAAGTCAGCTGTCTAGTCAAGTGGCTAGTGTTGTAGCGAGTTGGTTAAGACTTTGGCTAGCCAGCTGTCTAACTAGTTAAGACAGCTAGTTGAGTCAGTTGACTATCCAGCTGGCTAGCTGGTTAAGTCAACTAGTTAAGTTAGCTGAGTAGCCAGCTGTCTAGCTAGGTAGCTAGCTTGTTAAATTAGCTATCTACCCAGCTGGATTAGTGGTTAATTTTGCTAATTAAGTCAGCTACATAGCCAGCTGGATAGCTAGGTATCTAGCTAGTTAAGTCAGCTGGCTAGCCACCTGGCCAGCTAGTTGAATCAGTTAGTTAAGTGATCTGGTTAACCAGCTGGATATCTAGTTATGTCAGCTTGTTAAGTCAGCTGGCTAGATAGGTAGCTAGTAAGTTAAGTCAGCAAGTTAATTCAGCTAGCTAGCTAGTTAAGTCAGCTAGTTAAGTCAGCAGACTAGCCAGCTGGCTATCTAGGTAGCTGGCTAGTCAGTTGGCTAGCTAGGTAGTGAGCTAGTTAAGTCAGCTGGCTAGCCAGTGAGCTAGTTAATTAAGTCAGCTAATTAAGTGAGCTGGAAAGCCAACTGGCTAACTATGTAGCTAGACAGTTAAGTCAGGAGACTAGCCAGCAGGCTAGCTAATACAGTCAAGTAGTTACATCAGCTGGCTAGCCAGTTGGCTAGCTAGGTGGTGAGTTAGTTAAGTCACCTGGCTAGCCAGCTGGCT
>NW_007011940.1:0-573 GCF_000164805.1 Carlito syrichta
AAAATCTTGGGATGTGTGATGACTTTTATTAAGTAATTAAAAAGTAGTTATTTTTAGTGTAATCTGTTTAAGAAAATTAAGTGTGTAAATGTTAGAATGATTGCCATCCAAATAATCCACTCATACTAGTTCTGGGGGAAACAAAAAGAAAACTTCTGTGTGCCATTCAAAGGTAGGTAATTCTATGTTTTGATGAGTCAATTATGGCAAATTTATGTAAAGTGTCTTCTAGAGAGTTTCTAATCTGATGTCTCCATTATTTTATAAGAAGGGAGTTGGGGACCTAGAAATGTTGAACCCAGGTCTAAGTCACAAAGAAAATGATTATAAATGCTAGAATTAGATCTATGTGTTATTGACTACCAACCCAGAGATCTTACTAATATAACATGTAACATCCTGAAAATGGACTAGTATGGCATTCTAATTCACAGGCATCCTAACTTGATCTGTGAATTCATTTATTCATTAATCTTTATTAAACAAATGGTTTTTATATACTTGACCGTGTTTATTTTAGCATAAGTGTTTGCTGCACACACACACACACACACACACACACACACACACACA
>NW_007011941.1:0-783 GCF_000164805.1 Carlito syrichta
TAAGGTCCCCAAAACCAAATATATGTATTTTCTGGTCCTTTACAGAAAACATTTGCTGACTTCTGGATTGGTGTTTGATTCTGTATTCCTGAATATCTAGTGAAGATTTTGATCATACCTGTTTTGTTCTGTTGTAATTGTTTTTACTTATTTTTGTTTGATGACTTTTGTGTTTGACATCTAGGAATATTGAACTTGAAGCAATCTACTGGCTGGCTTAGAAAGGCAGATAGAATGAAAACAATCAGAACAGATCAATTCATTCATTGCTAACTGAGATAACTAATATATCTGCCTAGGCTATGAGGAAGATAAAGTTGAATAACACGTGCTTGTTATGCTTAAAGCAATGCAGGAGGAAGAATCATGATAATACCAATTAATAGCACTAGCAAAGAAAGACTGTGATGCAAACAATCATGACACAAAGTAACTGGCTATATAAGTAGGTTTTTTTTTCTTTATTATTTATTTTTTAAAAACATTATAAAGATGCGAAGTGCATACAGGTGAAGTTTTAGCTTCCCATTGGTGCTCACTTTGCCTGGTTTGGGATAAGATACCTTTATTGATATGTGCTTCCCCTCCCTCACCCCTCACCCTCCAAAGTGTCACATTACTGCCAATTCCTTTCTTGTAGTATTATGATAAATGAGAGTATTGGATCACATCCAGTTGAGGAGAATCTGAGCCAGCTTGTTGGAAGAATAAATTAGCATGTGAAGGGTTTCAACAAGCAGAAATTTAGGGGAAGGCTTTGCTTTATGGATGGGACTGAATTGA
>NW_007011942.1:0-759 GCF_000164805.1 Carlito syrichta
CTGAAATTATACTTATTTATATTAATATTTATTTATTTGCGGTGTAATAAAAGTGACACATGCTTAAGTTACATTAATTTCACTGTTCAGAAATTACTAGAAAGAATACTAAAGGAATTTTCTTTAACCTTCAAGAGCAGCTGCTTTTCCAAAGACTCCAAATATTAGCAATGTTAAATGGCAGTTTTATGCGTGCACTGGGAGAATAGCAAAGCTGCCATGTGTAATTGACTCAAGATTCTGGCTGACTATACTCTTGCTAATTTTAATCATATCTAATGAGTATGATTACTGAAAAATATTGTCTATAGAACGTTAGGAAAATTCTCTCTCTATTACAATGAGTCTGTTATTTATGGTGTGTAACTTCATGATGAGAAAGAGAGTAATAAACCAATGTTTCCATAAAGACTGTAGCAACAGAAAAACAAGTTTACGTAGCTCATCCAATTTTCATCAATTTGTCCCAAAGAAATACTTTGGATGAAACTTAAGATGACTCTGAATGCTGCTAAGAACCTGGTAACTCCATGGCACATTCTCTGTCTTTCGGGTCCCAGAACATGAGCTGTGGGCAGACGTTGCTGCTGCCCTGTTTCACGCCAAGGAGACGTGGGAAAGTCTTTCATTCCTGTTGCTCTGAATGACTTTTTATCCGTGTCTCCTGGTGACACAGGACCAAATTCCATACTATGTATAGACTCTGAATTTTAAGAATCCTTGGGAAAATACACTGCAAAAACACTTCCCCCTCCCCAC
>NW_007011943.1:0-557 GCF_000164805.1 Carlito syrichta
AAAAAGTTAATTATCAAAGTCATTATCACTTTTCAAATAGGCTCAGTAGAAAGTGCTGAACGGACAGAGGTTCCATTATGTGAGTAGAATATGAAAGGGAATATTGAGATAAGGAAGCTATCTTGGCATATACAAACACACACACACACACACACACATGCACATACACACACACACACACGAGCACATATACACACACATACATACATGCACAACACCTGTTATCCATACATACTTTCCAAAATACCTGAACATCTTCAAGGCTTTCACTAGCTTTACCATGGTATGTGCCAAGCCCAGACATTTAGTTTCCGGTATCCTCATAATGAGTGAAATTGGCAGTCATCAAGTTGAGAAAATAAAAAGTGAAGCAAGTATTTTATCTTATGGTCAGTCTATACCTGGTTACTTACATCTGGTCAGAAATAAATCAAAATGTTCAGAATTGGTTTTGGCAAACATGACAACATCTAACATAAAATACCTGTATTAATAATAACCTACTGCACATTCAATTTAACATTAATAGTGATGATTATTTGACCTCCTCCTTACCC
>NW_007011944.1:0-556 GCF_000164805.1 Carlito syrichta
CTCACCTCAGCCTCCCAAAGGTGCAGGATTACAGGCTGAGCCACCGAGCCTGGCTTGTCAATGTACTCTTAAAGGATGCCCTGTGCTCCCATGCCCTGGCCAGAGACCGCTGTCCTGGTCAACACGCCCACTCACCCATGTGCTCTGATTCTCCATGCTGATGGTGGGGATGCTGGTTCGGAGAAACAGGGTAGCCCAGGCATTTACCCTGACTCGGTCAAAGTCTCTGTAATCCTGGAGGGGGAATGAGGAGGGTAGAGAGAAGCAGCTGAAGCCCCTCCGAGCCTCCCTTCTGACCCTAAGCACCCCATCCACCACCTTCCCACCAGGCGGCATCCTTAAGCGACACCCAAAAGGATCTTCCAGCCACGCCTCTCCTCTACACACAAATGCACATCATTCATTTATTTGCTAATTCGTTTGTACGTCAGGGCCTGTCCTGGATGCTGAGGACAGCAGAGACGATGGAGATCACAGTTTAGGTCAGGCCCATGGGCTAAATCTGGTCCAGCACCTGCTTTTGTAAACAAAGTATCTTTGGCACCCAGCCACACCC
>NW_007011945.1:0-554 GCF_000164805.1 Carlito syrichta
ATTGCCATGATTCCTGGTTTTGGTCCCCCTATCCAACTAGGGGAGGTGAATCTTCTCTCTTCCATCTCCTTCTCCCTCTAATTTACTTTTAAATAAACTATATTCTTAAATGCTAAAAAAAAGAATTCTACAGAGGAGACTATAGAAGTAGATAGGATAAAACATACCCTCGAGGAGAAAGAAGAACTAATTAGTGCTTTCCAGTCCAACTTACCCAGTCGCAGGCAGAGCAAGCTGTACAGGTAGGGGTGTAAGTTGATTCATATTCCTTAGGTTAACGAATCACTGAAGTCCAGTATATTAATCTATGACAAATAGATTTTTCTAGAAGCCCAGTGGACATTTCTCTACATATCTGCTAGTCTCCTTCCTTCCTGGTTTTGTCTAATTATATTAGTAGAATATGCATGGATGTTTGACTTTTTTTATATTTGTAGATACCCTGTATGCCCTTTGAATATATTATTTCATATACTGTAAGTTTTTTTGTGTTTTTTTTTTCACTTTAGACCTTCTTTTTTGTTACTTTTGAGTTCTTTCAATTTTATCCTCTA
>NW_007011946.1:0-647 GCF_000164805.1 Carlito syrichta
TGAAACATCTGTATGTGCAAGTCCCCTTTATATCTGTTTTGAAGTCATTATATATATATAATATATATTATATATATTTTGAAGTATATTATATATATTTTGAAGTATATTATATATAGTTTGAAGTCATCATATATACAATATATATATTATATATATATTATATAACATATATAACATATATATAATGAATTTGTTTGAATATAGTTTGAAGTCATCATATATATAATATATATATTCATTATATATATGTTATATATATAATGAATTTGTTTATATATAATCCAGCACCTAAAAAAACAGCAACTTTTATAAGTTAATAAAATTGTGCCCAATTATCTATAAGAAAAGGCCAAGAATTCTGTGAAACCATTTTGCTCATAATTAGGAGAACCATCAATTGATATTGGTTCAGAGCATACCACTAATTCAGGTACCACTGAGGTACCATTGCTTGTGTTCCAAGCAATTCATAGGGTAAATACTTCAGTGATGGCTTTTCTGTTAGTAATATTGAAGCTTTTGTGCAATCATATTTGCAATAACAAATGTGTGGAACCACTGCTCCTGATGTCCTTAGAGCTACAATAACTGGTTTTTCAATACACAATCATGTTTCATATGGAAAATGGAGTGATATTCGACAC
>NW_007011947.1:0-549 GCF_000164805.1 Carlito syrichta
AAAAAAAAAAAAAAGTACTTGACACTGAGAAAGTAAGGAGGTAGTATTAAGCTCTTGATTGCATTACAATCCACATGCCAAGGAGATACTGACAATTACCTTTCTAACCTCACCTTTAACTTTCTTTTCTTTCTATCCTTACCTTTAACTTAACACATATACACACATCACACATGTAGCAAATGCATACACATACACATAGTAACATGAGAAGAACACACATGTCCTGCAGTATTTCAGGTAAAAGTTAAGAAATCTATTTATCTCAGACATATGATCAGTGTGAGATACACATATATATCTAATGTTGGGTGAATATATATATATCTTATATTTATATATAATTACCATATTTCAAATGAATAGATACGTGTTCCCATAGCAGATATGTTCCCAGAGTAGATTTTGCTACTAGTCAAAGCACTGTCAGTAAGCTATCTATTAATATTTCTACAATCCAGTAAACCTATTTTTCATACCATATTATTATGGAGCTTTAAGACAATAGGACAGTGAAGGGACTACAATCCGTAAGAAAAGATTGCTTAC
>NW_007011948.1:0-834 GCF_000164805.1 Carlito syrichta
TCCTCCATAATGGGTGTTCGAATTACAGTTCATCTTTTGTGGAGTGTGTCCTAGTGACTGGACCTCCAACATAATGTGTGCATCAGTTACTTGACCTCTGTGTGATTGGGGCCCCATTGAATTGCCTTCAAATGTGATGGAAGCTTCAGTGACTGGTTCTCCCTGTGATGGGTATCACAGTGACACTGCCTTCTCAATAATGGGTGCCCCAGTGACTAGTTCTCTCCTAGATTTACTGTTCCAGTAACTGGACATCCTCCAAAATGGGTGATCCAGTTAATAATTCTCTCTGATGAGTGCCACAGCTTCTAGGTATCTTCTAAAAAGGTAGAAAAATGTTCTCATCTGTGAAAAATGCCCCAGTGACTAATTCTCATTCCTGATGTGTACCTCACTGATTTTTGCCTCCTCCGTGATGGGTGCACAATTATTGACCCTTCTATGTAATCAGAGTCCCAGGGACTGAGACCCTCTTAATTTGTGCCCTTGTTACGTTCCCTCTTCTGTGATGAGTGCCTCATTGACTGGTCCTCCTCCATTATGGGTGCTCTAGCTTCTGGGGCTCCTCTGTAATTAGTGCCACAGTAATTGGTCTTCCATCATAATGGATTCCCCAGTGACTAACCCTTTTCTTTTGTTGAGAGTCCCACTTACTATGTCTCCTTCATGATGGGTGACCTAGTGTCTGGCCCTCCTTTGTAATGGACTGGCCGTTCTCTATTATGGGTTCTCCAGTGACCAACCCTCCTCTGTGATGACTGCTCCAGTTATTAACTCTCCTCTGTTATTGGTACTCCAGTGATTGATCCCCTTCTATGATGGCTGTCACTGTGA
>NW_007011949.1:0-662 GCF_000164805.1 Carlito syrichta
GAATTACAGGCATG
The DNA here is from genome assembly GCF_000164805.1 of Carlito syrichta. Lineage (NCBI taxonomy): Eukaryota > Metazoa > Chordata > Mammalia > Primates > Tarsiidae > Carlito > Carlito syrichta. The sequence goes on from NW_007011949.1 coordinate 15, forward strand.
CGCTACCACGCCCGGCTGATTTTTTGATTTATTGTAGAGATGAGGTCTCGCTGCCCAGGCGGGTCTCGAACCCGCGGGCTCAGGCAATCCACTCACCTCAGCCTCCCAAAGGCGCGGGATTACAGGCTGAGCCACCGAGCCCGGCGCAAATTACATTTCTGACAAAAGACTTCTATTAAGAGCATATAAGCATCTCTCAAAACTCAACAGTAAGAAAGCAAACAATCCAATAAAAATGTGTCCAAAACAGCTGAACTGAACTTCAACAAAGATATGTGGATGGCAAATAAACATGTGAAAAAATGCTCAGCATCATTAGTGATTAGGGAAATGCAACGTAGGACGATACAATACCTCTACATACCTGTTAGTCTGGCTGAATAAATAACTACTACAAATACCAAGTGCTGGTGAGCATTCAGAGCAATTGGGACTCATACATTGCTGGATTGCAAAATGGGACCACCACTCTGGAAGATGGTTTAGTAGTTTCTTATAACATTAAATGTACTCTAACTATATGACCCAGTAATTCTTAGCCTGGGATTTACCTTAGTGAGGTAAAAACTCATGTCCTCACTAAAATTTGTACATGAGTGATTAAAGAAGCTGTATTCAAGCTGGGCTCGGTGACTCAGCCTGTAATCC
>NW_007011950.1:0-532 GCF_000164805.1 Carlito syrichta
CAGTTAGCCCAACTGTCCACCTGGAGAGAATGCCACCCCATTGTCCTGCCCCAAGTGTCTTAGAGTAAGAAGAGGGAGCCGTCTGAAGAAGGCCTGCTGGGTGGGGTGAGGAGATGACCAGGGAGTCGCTGCTACTCCTGAGGGACAGCCTCCAAAGAAACTAGAGTTTTGATCCTCAGGCATTTTGTTTTGCTGGAACAAAGCAAATCCAGAAATTAAGAGGAGGCCCTGATCCAGCTGGCGAAGGGACTGTACCAACTTCTCTCCCTGTTAGGCACAGGCCCTATCTTGCTACTGTCAAGATGAAGGGGTGAGGAGAGAGAGATGGCAGGAAAGGAGTGGCAGGTACATGGTGGCAGGGACGGGGTAGGAGGGGAAGGAGCATGGTGGGGGCAGAGGCCCCGGTCCATCTCCTGGCTCTAAATGTCCAATATCTTCAACTCGTTACACCCATGATGCCTGTAGAAAAAGGGTATGCAGGGGTTGTCGGCCAGGCCTGGCCTCTCCTGGGTGATCTGGATTCCAGGCAGCA
>NW_007011951.1:0-621 GCF_000164805.1 Carlito syrichta
AAATGAATAAGTATTCAAATAGAAAGTTAATGTAGGCTCTAAAGGTCAAGGAAATTACACTTGAACTGACCCTTGGGGGAAATAGCATGAAGTTTTGAAATTGGGAATGAGCATAACATATTGAGAACTAATGAGAATTTTGATCTCCTCAAAGAGGAGAACAGCAGAAGACTGGTAAGGAGTTGAGTATGACTTTTATAAAGTAATTAAAAAAATTTTAAAGGAATTTTTTATTTAAAAACTTTTTTAAACATTAATTGTCTCATACGTGCCTAGCAATGATCTATGAAATAAAATGTGCAGCATATCTTCGTTTTATAGATGAAGAAATGGAGGTTCAGGGAGATTAAATGATGTGTCTAATGTTCTCAGTTCCTGATCCATGTATATCTATCCACATGCTAAATACTAAACATCTTCTCTGGATGTCCCTCTGTAGCCCAAATTGGCTCCTCCTTCTCCGTTCATTTATTGAGGTAAATAGTGCCACCATTAAATCAGAAATGAACCACAAGAAACAGTCTTCCTTGACTCTCTACCCCCTCTTGCTCCCTATCTCCCACTGATCGTCAAATTATTTCTATTTTCTTCATAAAAGTCTCTTTATTCCAATGTAAACTG
>NW_007011952.1:0-784 GCF_000164805.1 Carlito syrichta
GAAATTAAAAATAACTATACTGAAAAAGAATTACAACTACATTTAATCATAATGTGAAGTACCAAAAAAAATTCCATCACAGGTTTTGGAGTCAGATCATTCTAGACTAGAAAATCGGTTGTTATCTGGGATCTGTAGAGTTCTATAATCTTCAGTTTTGTTCTCTATATTCGTGAGCTAACTATAGTACACGTATATGTCTAAATAGATAGGCAATAGAAAGTAGATGACTGAGAGAGATAAGGAGATAGACAAACAGATGAATAATAGGTAGAATATTGATGACAATGATGAAAATAATGGATGGGTAGATATAGATAGATAGATAGATAGATAGATAGATAGATAGATAGATAGATAGATAGACTTAAGTAGTAGAGAAGAAAACAAGGAGAAAGAAGAAAAATGCATCTGTTATTCAAGGTATACTGATTAAGAGCACATGCTCTGGACTTAGACTGCCTAAATTATATCCAAGATGTTTCCTTTGCTAGCTGTGGGGCCTTGGGCAAGGTCTGACTCATACAATGGTTGTGGAGATTAAAATCCTATAAAATCCCTGGCACACAGCCACATTAAAAATCAACAGTTATTGCATGACTACTCTATGTCAGCTATCGTGCTAAGCATTGTATGTGCGTTAGCCCACCTAACTCTTCCAACATCACCATGAAGCTGATTTTATCCCCAACAATTTATTTTCTTTAGTGTCAGTCTTCCTCCGTACCCCCTAGCAGCCTCGGTCTCTATTTCTTTCCCTTCTATCTATTCATTTATTTCTTCA
>NW_007011953.1:0-598 GCF_000164805.1 Carlito syrichta
TAGTTAAGTCAGCTTACTAGTCGGCTCAATTGCTTGCTGACCTGTTAAGTCACCTGACCAGTCGGATCTCTCACCCACCGACTAGTTAAGTCAGCTCACCTGTTGGATCACTCCCTGGCCTAATAGTTAAGTCAGGTAACCGGTCAGCCAACTAGCTGTCCCAGTAGTAGTGAGCTTAAAAATCGTCGGACCAGTCGACCAACTTGTCAGCTGACAAGATAGCACAGCTACCCTGTAGGCTGACTAGTTAGGTCAGCTAACTTATTGGCCAATTAGTTGGCCGACTAAGTAAGGTCAGCAAACGAGCAGGCAACTATTTAACATTGCTAACTAGTGGGCAAACTCGTCAACTATCTTGCTAACTAAGCTAACTGGTTGGCCGACAAGATGGCCGACTTCTTAAGCCAGCTAACAAGTCAGGGGGCAGGCAACCGATGTGTTAAACAATCTAAGTATTCGGCCGACTCGTCAGTCCTTAACTTAGTTCACCTAGCTAACTCGTTAATGAACTTGTTAATTCAGCTATTTAACTCGTTTATCAACTAGTTAAAATGGTTAGCTAACTCGTTAACCAACTCATTAAGTCAGCTAGCTATCT
>NW_007011954.1:0-3613 GCF_000164805.1 Carlito syrichta
CCATGGCCCCCTTGGCATCTGTGCTAGAGGGAGAGGGAAGCCTCTGAACTAGGGGATAGGCCTCACCCTGTTTTCACCTCACTGCATCAGTGAAGCAGTTCCAGAATGTTTTCCCATATTTCACCACTCTTCCTGTCACTGCTGGTCCACAGACAGGTCAGAGAAGGAAAGTAAGGCAAGAAATAATAATAATAATAATAATAATACACAAGCACACAAGCATAAACTGCTACCCCAATACTAGCAACCTTATTTAATTTTTTAAAAATAACAAAACCAAAAGAGAAAAATCTCCACTCAAAGATGAGGAAGAATCAGCACAAAAACAACCACTGGCAAACCTTAAAGAGTCAATACAAAGGGTTTCCCAGATCCCAAGCAATGGAACTCATTCATCATGAGTTAACAGACATAGAATGGAAACTATGGATGACAAAGACTGTCAAGGAGATCCATAAGAAAGTGGATACCCAAATAATTCAGGCCACAAAAACAGTGCAGAAAGAGTGGAAGTTGAGCTGACCATTATAAGAAAGGACCAATCTGAACCTCTGGAAATGAAGAATTATCTCTTGTAATTTAAAACACAATAGTAAGTCTTACAGCATAATCACTCAGGTGGAGGAAAGAATCTCAGCATTAGATCATCAAGGCAAAAAAATGAAAACAAAATCTGGAAAGTTAACTAAACAATAGACCAACTGGATCTAATAGACATCTACAGAAGGAGTCACTCAACACCATAGAATATACATTCATCTCATCAACACACAGAACATACTCCAAGATGGATCACATACTTGCATATAAATCAAACATGAACAAATTTCAAAATGTCAAAATTATGCCAAGCATCATCTTGGTCCACAGTGGAAAATAAATATTATCATTAATAAAAATCTCCCCCTAGAAACACAAATATATGAAAATTAAACAGCATAGTTCTGCATGACTTTTGGATTAATACCAAATTCCAGGAAGAAATAACATTATGACTAGAAGCAAACAAAAGTAAAGACACAACACACCAAAATCTTTAGGATGCCTTGAAAATACCACTGAGAGAGAAGTTTGTAACATTGCATGCACATATCAAGAAAATAGAGAGAACTTAAGTCAACAGTCTAATGTCACCTAAGGCGGGTTGAAATACAAGAGCAATCTAATCCAAGAACTGGTAGAAAAATGGAAATTATTAAAATAATGTCACAGCTAAATGAAATAGAAACTGAAAAAAAATCATACAAAAAGTCAACGAGATAAAATGCTGGTTCTTTGAAAAGATAAATAAAATTGACAGACTCTTCACCAGACTAACAAAGAGAGAGAGAAATAATTGAATAAACAGAATGACAATTAAAAACACAATATTCCAACTGACCCTGAAGTAATACAAAAGATTACCAGAAATTGCTATGAACATCTGTATGCAAGTAAACTAGAAATCTGGAGGAAATGGAGAAATTCCTGGCATCACTTCACCTCTCCAGATTGAAACAAGAAGAAATTGAAATCCTAAACAAACCATATACAATCCTAGAAATTGATTCAGTAGTAAGAAACCTCACCACCAAAACACACACTGGGTTAGAGGGTTTCTTAACTGACTTCTACAAGACATAAAAGGAAGAGCTGATATTGACACTATTGAAAGTTCTTCAAGCAATCAAGAAGAAAGAAATCCTCCTTAACTCATTCTATGAAGCCAATGTCATCTGATATCCCCAAATAGCAAAGATCCTGCAAGGAAAGAAAACTTCAGGCCACTTTCCCCAATGACTATACACGCAAATGTTTTCAACAAGATTCTAGCAAATCACATCTAATAGCACATTTCAAAGATTATCCAACATTACCAGTTGGGTCTCATTCCTGGAATGCAAGGCCAGTTCACTCTACACAAATAAATAAATGTAATACACCATATAGACAGGAGTAAAAACAAGAACCACATGATTATTTCAATAGTTGCAGAAAAAGCATTTGATGAAATCCAAAATCCCTTCTTGATAAAAACTCTCAAACACCTAGGGATGAAAGGAACATTTCTCAAAATAATAAGAACCATCTGTGACAAACCTGTAGTCAATAACATACTTAATGGACAGAAGCTGAAAGCATTCCCTTTAAGAATTGTAAAAAGACAAGGATATCCAATCTCACTCCTCATATTTAACATAGTACTGGCAGTCCTAGCCAGAGCAACTAGGTAGTAGAAAGAAATTGAGTATCCAAATAAGAAAAGAGGAAGTTGAATCATCCCTCTTTTCAGGTAATGTTTCTATACCTACAATACCCTAGAGTGTCTGCCAAAAATCTCCTTACACTGATAAATGACTCAGGATATAAAATCAATGCACACAAAAAAGTTACACTTCTATTCACCATCAACAAGTAGGTTGGCAACCAAGTAAACAACACAATCCCATACACAGTACCCATAAATAGCCAACAAACATGAAAAAATGCTCAGTTTTACTAATCATCAGAGAAATGAAATTCAAAACTGCAGTGAGGTAACACCCCACATCCCTTAGGATGGTTATCTGTAAAAAGTCAAACACAACAGATTTAGGAAATATTACACATCTACACTATTGGTGGGAATGTAAACTAGGTCAGCCTTTGTGGAAAACACTGAGGTGTTTCTCAAAGAAATAAAAATTGAGCTACCATACAATCCAGCAATTTCATTTCTGAGAATATACCCACAAGGATTACAAACTACTCTACCAAAAAGACATCTGCTCATGTATGTTTATTGCAACACATTCAAATACCAGAAAACATGGAACCAACTCAGATTCTCATCAAAAGTGAACTGGATAAAGAAAATGTGGTACATATACATGATGGAGTGCTACACAGCCATAAAGAAGAGCAAAATCTTGTCATTTGCAGCAACATGGATGAAGCTGGAGACCATTATTCTAAATCAACTGTCACAGAATCAATTAAAAAAACCTGTATACCACATGTTCTCACTCATAAATGTGCCCTACCATTGGACATACAAGCACAAAGGTGGGAATAATGAACTCTGGGCACTGCTAGATGAGGGATGGAGTGAGAGGGGATAAGTAGCATACAATCACCCATTGGGTACCATGTCTGCTACCAGAAGGAGAATGAGCTTGCTAGAAACCCAAACCTCATTCTCACACAATTTACATATGTAGCAAATATTCGCATGTACTCCACAACTCTTAAAAAAAGAAATTGCAGGCTGGGTGTGGTGGGTCAATTCTGTAATCCCAGCACTTTGGGAGGCTAAAGTGAGGGGATTGCATGAGCCCATGGGTTCGAGAACAGCCTGGACAACTTGGAGAGACCTCATCTCTACAATAAATCAAAAACTTAGCTGGGTGTGATGGCATGTGCTTGTAGTTCTAGCTACTTGGAAGGCTGAAGTGGAAGAATCACCAGAGCCCAACCGGTTGAGGCTGCAGTGGCCATGAGTGTGCCACTGCAGTCCAACTCAAAAAAAAAAAAAAAGAAAAAAAAGAAAAGAAAAGAGAAGAAATTGTAAATGTGTGTGTGTGTGTAGTGCTTATTTTTTTTAACTTTTTAATAAATATTTTTGATATTTACTCATGCACATTTTTCTAGGTTT
>NW_007011955.1:0-522 GCF_000164805.1 Carlito syrichta
CTTAAATAAATCTTTTCTTCTCTCACCTCTGTGTGTTGCAATTCTTTGCAATTTACTCGGATCTCTGGGTTCCCAGCGCGCACCTCTGTCTTGCCAGCCCCAAAAGTACTGCGCGCCTCCCTGCACCTGTCCACCCTCACCCTGTCCGCCAGTACCCTGACACTTGATATCGTTCGTCTGTAGTTCCAGCTACTTGGAAGGATTACATGAGCCCTGCAGAATGACACTGGGGTGGCCCAGAGCATGCTGCTGTACTTCCACCTGGGTGACAGAATGAGACTACAACTCCAAAAAAAAGAGAGAGCGAGAGAGAATATAAAAGACTCATGTTATGCAGTCAATGATCCTGGAGCAGATAAGCTTCTAAAATTGGTTCCCAACCACATATTATCTAGACCTCCCAAAGGACATTGTGGGGATCCGGATGATGCCATAACTGAGCCAGATCTTGGAACCCATGTACATCCAGTAGGATAGATCTGGATATTCACTATTGTAAGAACTCATCTCTATCAGTTTGGA
>NW_007011956.1:0-823 GCF_000164805.1 Carlito syrichta
TAGACTACAGAGTCCTGCCAATCTAGGTACTTGTGGCAGGACACCTTCTGCCGGTGCCCTTCCCCAACCTGGCCTGCTGTTTCTAGATAGAAGAGAGGAGTCTCAGGCCTGTAGAGAAGGTGAGCACTTTTCCTGGCCACTTATTGACAATAGGATTCAAATATATGTCCCCTGCTGGTGGTACTAAGCTCTAGGAAAGATCTTTAGAGGAACCTCTTGTCTAATGATGAGAATCCCCAGACATACATGGGAGACTCACAAGGTTCTTTAGGATGCTATAACCAACAGAAACACTGCCAGCTTGGGCTGAAAAGTACAGAAAGAACACAAAATGAAAGAAACTGTCGGATACTAAAAATTTGACAGGCAAGAAATGGGATGAAAAAACGTCTCATCTGTAAACATGTGACACCTTTCAAGAAGGAGGAAGAATGCCACCAAGGACAGAGCCTGTGGTCCTCCAGCTGCAACCATGTGATTTAGAGATGCATTGAGAGAATGATGACACAGAACTCTGGAAACCTTAACTTCTGAACTTTCTACCAATTCAGACTTTAACAAGAGAGAGAAACAAACATCTTTAACTCTTTTGGCCTTTGCTAAAGTAGTCAAACCAATATCCTAAGCAATTTAGCAGCAGCTCTGTCCACTACACACCACTGGAGGACTAGTTAGGTGTCCATCCCTCTTTTTCCTATATATGCATGCACATACCCACGGATTTTTTTTTTTAGAGTGGAATCATACCATTAATAATGCTTTTCGCCAGGCTCAGTGGCTCAGCCTGTAATCCCAGAGCTTTGGGAGGCTGAGGTGAGTGGAT
>NW_007011957.1:0-565 GCF_000164805.1 Carlito syrichta
CCATCTTGCTGGAAGTCCCCCTGAGATATTTTTTAAAATGGGAATTGAATTGATTGGCTACAGTTGACCCGAGTCATTTGTTGGAAAGACTATCTTGAATGACTGTATTTCCTGACCACCTTTGTAGCACATATATGTGTGAGTCTAATTTGTGGACTACTTCTTGTTTTACATTGGTCTGATTATTTACATTGGTGTGCACCCACAGTGTCTTGTTCACTGTATAGCAAGGTTGACCAATCAAGCAGTCTTTGTTGTTTGTGTGTGTGTGTGTGTGTGTTTCTTTTTGTCAGTTATTTTTAATTTAAACAAAACAACTACTTTTTTAAAAATGTGCATGTGAATTTGAGAATCAACTTGTCAATTCTTACTCTCAAGTATGTTAAACCCTAGTGGAATTTTTGATTGGGATAACATTGAATCTATGGATCATTTTCAGGGAGATTTTGTATTTTACCTGTTGGAGTGTTCATGTACTTTATGTACTTAAGAGCCATGTCTTAGTGTTCATTCAATTTCTCTCATTGTATGTGCCTTTCACATTTACAGACCATTCCATTCAAAA
>NW_007011958.1:0-571 GCF_000164805.1 Carlito syrichta
AAAAAAAAAAAAAAAAAAATAGCCAGGCATAGTGACATGCACCCGTAGTCCCAGCTACTCAAGAGGAAGAGGTGGAAGGATCATCTGTACCTAGGAGGTCAAGGCTATGGTGAGCCATGATCATGCCACCTCACTCCAGCCTGGGCAACAGAGTGAGACACCAACTCAACCAAAAAAAAAGAAGAAGAAAAAAAAAAGAACAAACAAGGATTCAAAATAATTACCTGTCCTAAAACTCAATTATCATGTTCCTTTTTTTATTTTATTTTAAAGATGTGGGGTATGGTTCAGGGTTAGCTATACAAGTGATCATCATACAGGTAAAGTTTGGGGCTCCCTTTGGTGCCTACTTTGCCAGGTTTGAGATCAGGTACCATTATTGATGTTATGTGCTCCCCCACCTCTGGCAGTTTTCAACTACTGCCAATTCCTTTCTTACAGTATTATGGTAAATGTTTAGGGTCCACTTATGAGTGAAAACATGAGGTACTTAGTACCTTGTTTCTGTGATAAATCACTGAGAATTATAGACTCTGGATCCATCCAAGTTGCTGCGAAGTCCATAATTTTG
>NW_007011959.1:0-509 GCF_000164805.1 Carlito syrichta
ATTTGATCAAGGTGGTAGACATAGATATAAGGTTAGGACTGGGCCTTGGGTCCAAGGCTTCTGGAGTTTGAGCTCAATGCATTAACATCATCTTCAAGGGCTCTCTGGAATCCATCATTGACCCATAAACACCTAGAGCATTCAATTTTCTGTTCCCTTACGGCTCTTACTTTATATTAGGGTTATTTCTATATGCTCAATTGGTCCTTTATTCATTTATCCACTTAGTATTTATTGAACATTGACTGCATGCCAGTCATTGTACTAGATTCTGGGGATACAGAAATAAACACATTTTATACTCTGGTGGGAAAGACAGACAAGTCTTAGCTCCTCAATTACCCTGTAAAATTAAAGGCAGGATATAATCAGATTTACTTTTTGAGCTAATATCCAACAAACAGTAGAAATATGTTGTGTCTGATGAAATAAATAAGTGAACATTTTCTTCATTTGTTTTTTATAACAACCAAGCTGGCTGAGATTATCTTCATTTATTAACAAATAAA
>NW_007011960.1:0-950 GCF_000164805.1 Carlito syrichta
GGCCACTGTGGACTCCTCCTGTGGGCTCAGGCAATCCTTCTGCCTCAGTCCCCTGAGTGGTTGTAACCACAGGCCTGCACCATCATGCCCGGCTAATCTTTGAATTTATTTTTGATGACCAAGACAAGGTCTCAACCAGTGTCCCGAGCTGGTCTAGCACCCCAGGCTCAGGCCATCAACTTGCCTTGGCCTCCGAAGTGCTAGGATGCCAGTCTGAGTACCTGAGCCCATCTTGTGGTTGTGGTGGCAGTGTTTGGTGTCATTACTCTGAGTCAGAGTCCTGCTCTGTCTCCCAGGCCAGAGCGCATGAGCTCACTCTCAGTCACCACAGCCTCCACCTGCTGGGCTCTGGCTATCCTACCACCATGACCTCTCGAGTGGCTGGAATGACAGGCATGCATCACCATGCTCAGCTCAATTTTTTGGTTTTGGTCTTTAACCCAGGGGCTCAGACAATCCTCTAGCTTCAGCCTCCCAGAGTGCCAGAAGGACAGGCGTGAGCCCCCTCATCTGGCCTCCAGATGCCTCATGGGGCCTCACTGTGAAGCCCACTCACTTTGAACTACCTGGGAACCTGGAAAGGGGAGCCAGAGTTGGCTGCCGAGCCTGTCCCAGGGGAACGCCAGTCACAGGGGCTTGTCTTCACCTGGACACCCACACCTCTGCACTCATGAATCCACAGGATGGACCTTCTCTCTCCTCACAGGGGCCACCCTGGGACAGGTCTCCCTGGACCTCTACATCAAGATATTCAATTAGCAGATGCCTGGCAAACTCGGTCATATGCCCTCTCTCATTGTATATTATTTAGTCAATCACTCAGCAAACCCATAAAATTCTACATCAAAACGCTACAGCTTTAAGGTACCAGTTGCACATTCCCAGAGAAACAGCAGACAAATCATAAAAAAATGTACTTTGTGTCTTACTTCTAATAACACCCTACCCTC
>NW_007011961.1:0-502 GCF_000164805.1 Carlito syrichta
ATAACGCAGTCTGCTATATATATATATAGCGTGTGTGTGTGTGTACAAGAAAATGGCTGATTTCCCTTGTTTTGGGGGAAGTTTTGAACACCTAACCTCAGGCTAAGTCTGTCTGTTTCAGGGAAACGGCACCTGAGATAACCCAGGTCTCTCTGAGCCCCTAGTACAGTCTTCCTGCTTGGTCTCTAGGGTGATTTAACTGCTCAGGTGCTTGGGTCTTTAATGAATTACCTGACAGCTCATTTGGTTTGAATGACCGGCATGACCAAAGGAGACCCCACTATGGCCTGCTGTGGCCTCAGTGTCCTAAAGAGAAACAATTGATTGGGTAATCATCCGTAATTAATCCTCTTCACCTTCTGGGAATAACTAATTTCTGCTTTTAAACCTTGCTGCATTTGTCTCCCTCAGATGCTTCAGGCTATGAGGTGAGCAGCCTTAGGAACTGAAAAATGTTCTGAGAGGATCTTGGGGGGAAAGATGTGTCTGAGGGAACTCAGGA
>NW_007011962.1:0-3566 GCF_000164805.1 Carlito syrichta
CCATCACAGAAGAGGACTAGTCACTGAGGCACCGATCACAGAGGAGGCCCAGTCACTGGTAAGCCCATCTCAGCAGAGGGCCAATCCCTGCAACACCCATCAAAGAAGAGGTGCAGTCACTGTATACCCATCATTAATGCAGGACAGTATTGGGGTACTCTTTATGGAGAAGGGCCCATCACTGGGGCACTCATTATGGAGGGACAGTCACTGGGGCACTCATCACATATGAGTTTCTGTCACTGGGGCACATATTATAGAGGAGTGACAGTCACTGGGACACCCATCACATAAGAAGGTTAGTCACTGGGGTACACATCACCAATAGGGCCTAGTCACTTGGACGACAATCACAAAGAAAGCTGAAACACTGAGCTAGTCAGCACAGAAGATGGGTAATGAAGGAAACGCCCATCACAGAAGAGGTCAAGTTTCTCAGAAGCGGGCTACTCACTTAGGAACAGATCTCAGAGAAGAGACAGTAACTGGGGCACCCATTATGTAGGAGGTCCAATCACTGGGGTAGCATCACAGAGGAGGGCCAAACACTGGGGAACCCATCACAGAGAAGGTCAAGTCATGGGATACCCATGTTGGAGGAAGAGCAGTCTCTGGAACTCCCATCACTGGGAGTCTTGTTCACTGACTCACTGTTATGGAGAAATTCCTTTCAGTGGGGCATCCATTGCAGATGAGGGATAGTCACATATGCAAACATTATGGAGGAGGAGGGCAAATCATTGTGGCACCCATCATTGAAGAAGTCTTGTCACTGTGGCTCCCATTACTGAATAAAGACAACCACTGGAAATCTCATAACAGAAGAGAGGCAATCCAGAAAATACAGTCACTGGTATACCATTCACAGAGGAGGCCATTCACTGTTACATCCATCACAATGGAGGACAAGTCATTGGAGGCACTGATTCTGATTACAGAGGAGACACTGTCAAAGAAACACTAATCACAAAGTAGAGATTGTCAATATGGCACCAAAAACCAAAAAGGGACAGTCACAGAGGGACCCATCTCAGAAGAGAGCCAGTCTCTGGGACACCCATCACTTTGAAGGGACAGTCACTGTGACACCAATCACAAAGGAGGGTTTGTCACTGGCGCACCCACTATGGATGAGGCCTAGTTACCAGACAACAGCCATAGAGGAGGGCTATTCACTAGGGTGCCCATTATGAAGAAGGGTCAGTCATGGAGGTTCAGATCCCTGAAGAGGTCCAGTCACTGGAGCACCCATAATTGAGGAGGGCTAATTACTGGTGATCCCATTATCAAGGAGACATTGTCACTGGGGCAGTGATCACAGAGTCAGGCTAATCATTGGGACAGCCATTACAGAGGAGAATAAATCAATGAGGCATTGTTCAAAACGGAGGGCCAATATCTGTGGCACCCATCACAGAGGATGGCTAATCACTGGGGCATTTGTTATAAAGTAGACCCTTTCACTAGACCATCTGTCAGAGGAAGGCCATCCACTGGCACACCCACCACAGAAGAGATTCAGTCTCTGCGGAGCCCATAACAGAAGTGGACCACTCACAGGGGCAGTGATTACAGAGGAAAGCTTGTCAATGGAACACTGATCACAGAGAAAGATCAGTCAATGAGGCACCAAACAAAGAGGAGGTACAGAAACCGAGAAACCCACCACAAAGGAGAGACAGTCATTGGGGTAGCCTTAACCAAAAGGGTCAGTCAATTGCACACCTCTCAGAGAGGAGTGCCACTCACTGGGGTACCCAACTAGATGAGGGCCACTCACTGAGGCGCAGATCCCACAGGAGGGCAAAGAGGACTTTCTCTGGGATATCCGTATCAGAAAAAGACCATTCTCTGGGACTCTGATGACAGAACTGAGTCAGTTTTTGAGGCACTCATCAAATAGAAGGGTCAGTCATGATGGCAACCATAACAGAAAAAAGGTCTATCAATGGGGCACCCACCACATGAGGGACAGTGATTGGGGTTCCCTTCACTTGGCAGGACCAGTATCTGAGGTAATTATCACAGAGGAGTTCCAGTCACAAAGGAATGCATCAAAGAGAAGACCTAGTAACTGGGAAACCCACTACATTCAAAGGCTTCTCTTTGTGGCAACCAACCCAAGTGAGGCCCAATCAATGGGACAACCATTATGGAGGATAGTCAGTATCTAGGACACACATAACAGAGGAGGGCTAGTCACTGGAACAGCCATCACAGAGGTGGGCCATCTCTGGGACACAATCACAAAGAAGAGGTGGTCACTGGGGAACACATTAGGGAGTAGGGCTAATGGCTGAGACGCCCATCACAGAGGAGAGCCAGTCATTGGGATACACAACACAGAGGAGGGTGAGTTACTAGGCAATCATAACAGTGGAGGTGTAGCCACTGGGCAACCAATCAAGAGGAGGACCAGTCACCTAGAGAGTCATCAGAGAAGAGGGCCAGTCACCAGGACACCCATCTCAGAGCAGAGCCAGTCATTGGGGCACTCATCACAGAGGAGTTACAGTAGCTGGAACAAACATCACAAAGAGGGAACAGTCATTGATGCAGCTATCATAGAGGTTAGACAGTTACTGGGACACTCATCACAAAAGAGGACTAGTCACTGGAGCACCCGTTATGATGGAGGACTAGTCACTTGAATACCCATCACAGAGGAATCCCTGTCATTGGTGCACACATCAGAGAGGAGGGCCAGTTACTGGGGCTCCCATAACAGAATACGTGTAGTCAATGGTTCACTTATTACCTAGGAAGGTCAATCAGCTGAGAGCCAACACAGAAGATGGTCAGACACAGCGGCACCAATCTCAGACAAGGTCCAGGCACTGGGACACTCAACACAGAGGAGCAGCTGTCACTGGAAACCCATAACAGATGAAGGTCAGCCACTTCTGCCCTCATCATAGATGGGGGCCAGTCAAGGGAGCATCCATCAGAGAGGAGGGATATTCACTGAGACACCCTTCACAGAGGATGGATAGTCACTTAGGCACTAATCACAGGGAAGGTGTAGTCACCGGAGCACCCATCTCAGAGGAAGGCCAGTCACAGGGACAACCATCACAGAGGGAGGGCAGTCACTGTACAACTATCACAAATGCGGGACAGTCATTGGGGCACTCGTCATGAAGGAAGGGCAGTCAATGGGGCACTCATTATGAATTAGGGTCAGTCATTGGGGCACTCATCACAGAGAAGTGCCAGTCACTGGGGCACTTATTATAGAGGACCCGTCATTGGGACCCACATCACATATGAAGCTTAGTCACTGAAGAACACATCACAAAGAAAATTGAGTTTCTGGGACAATCCAGCTATTGGAACACACATCATAGAGGAGAACCAGTCACTTAGGCTCCCATTGCAGAAGAAGACCTGGCAGTGAGGCATTCATTAAGAGGAGGCCCAGTCACTTGTGCTCAGATCAAACAAGATAATCTGTCACTGGAGCACCCATCACTGAGTAGGCTCAGTCACTGTTGTACCTATCACAAAGGAGAACTAGTCATTAGGACACCAATCATGGAGTAGACCCAGTTAGTAGAACAACCATC
>NW_007011963.1:0-611 GCF_000164805.1 Carlito syrichta
TAGACAGCTAGCTAGCTAGAAAGCTAGCTATGTATCTATCTAGCTATTTCAGCTAGGAAACTCAGCTGGCTAGCTAGGTAGCCAGCTAGTTAAGTAGGCTAGTTAAGTCAGCTGACTAGCTAGAGAAGTCAGCTTCATAAGTAAGCTGGCTGCACAGCTGGCTAGCTAGTAAGGTCACCTAGATAAGTCAGCTCATTAGCCAGCTGTATACTTAGTTAGCTAGATAGTTAAGTCAACAGGTAAGCATGTAGGATACATATGTAGCTAACTATTTCAGTCAGCTGGCTAGCCACCTGGTTAGCTAGTGATGTAAGCTAGTTAAGTCAGCTGACTAGCCAGGTAGCTAACGAGTTTAGTCACCTAGTTGAGTCAGCTGGCTTGTCAGCTGTCTAGGTCGTTAATTCTGCTAGTTAATTCAAGTGGATTTCCATATGTTTAGCTATGTAGCTAGCTAGTTAAGTCGGCTGGCTAGTCAGATGGCTATCTAGTTAAGTCAGATAGTTAAGTCAGCTAGATAGCTGACTGGCTAGCTAGGTGGCTGGCAAGATAAACTGGCTGGTTTGCAGGCTGGTCAGGTAGGTGGCCAGATAGTTAAGCTGGCTGACTAGCCA
>NW_007011964.1:0-482 GCF_000164805.1 Carlito syrichta
GCTCGGTTAACTAGTTGGCATGCTGGTTTGCTGAACTAACTATTCGGCCATCTAGTTGGCAAACAATTTAGCTGGTCTAACTAGTAGGTTTACTAGTTAGCTGAGCTAACTTATCAGCTGACCAATTGGCCGACTAGTCAGCCGATTGGTTAACTGACTCAACTAGTTGGCTAGCTAGTAGGCTGACAAGTTAGCTGAATTACTAGTCGGCCTGCAAGTGAGTCGACAGGAGAGCTGACTTAACTAGTCGGCCGGTGAGTGAGCCGAATCGTCAGCTGACTTATCTAGTAGGCCGTCGAGTGAGACGACCTGTCAGCTGACTTAACTATTCGACTGGCAAATGAGCTGACTGGTAGCTGAATTTAGTTAGCTGGTGAGAGCAAACAGTTCAGAAGACTTAACTAGTCAACTGGCGATTGAGCCTACCTGTCAGCAGGGTTAACTAGTCTGCCTGTCCGTTAGCAGACAGGTGACCTGCCATA
>NW_007011965.1:0-481 GCF_000164805.1 Carlito syrichta
AACCAAAAAAAAAAAAAAAAAAAAAAAAAAAAAAAAAAAATCACTTTTTCAGAAGATGATTGGATCTGCAAATTCTTCTGGGTTATTTAATAACTTAATTCTAGAGTGTCACAGTATTTTACCCACTGCCACTTTCTGCTTACACTTATGTAACATAAACTAATGTGAAGATCAGGAAACTATTGGCTTAATTTTGTTCATTCATTTAACGAATATTTAATGAGTGTCTACTATACGTCAACCTCCATTCTGAGTATTAGGAGTGTAGCAATGAACTGTACAAGAATAACTACCCTCATGGTGCCTACATTCTAGTAAAGGAAACAAAGGAAAATTAAACAAGCCAAATACTGAATAGATTATGAGGAAGAAATTCATGCTAAGAAAAAAATAGAGGGCAGGATAATAGGGAGTGTGGGAAGGGAGGTGGTACAATTCTAAGCAGAGGTGCTAGAAAAACCCTCACAGAGAAGGGGTTCTT
>NW_007011966.1:0-478 GCF_000164805.1 Carlito syrichta
GAATATAAAGGAATAGAATGGAATGGAGAGGGATTTAATGCAATTGAATAGAGATGAACAGAAGGGAATGCAATGGAAATGGGAGGAATAGAATGGAAAGGAAAGGAATAAAATGGAATGAAATGGAATGGAGAGTAAAGGAATTTTTTGGATGGAAGGGGATGGAGAGAAATTTACAGTAATAGAATGCATAGGAATGGAATGGAGTGGAATGGAATGGAAACTAATGCTATAGGGTGGAATGGAAGGGAGAGGAATGTAACGGAATGGCGTGGAGAGAAATGGATTTGATAGAATTGTATTGTAATGGAATAATATGGAATGGAGAGGAATTGAATGGAATGGAATGGAGAGTAGTAGAATAAAATGGAATAGAGAAGATTGAAAGAATAGAATGTAATGGAATGGTTTGGAAAGGAATGAAGTGGAATGGAGAGAAAGATTGGAATGGGATGAAATAAAGAGGAATGGAATTGAA
>NW_007011967.1:0-812 GCF_000164805.1 Carlito syrichta
GCCCTCACTGCCAATCACACACTCAAGAACAAATCCTGCGGATGACATGGGGCAGTGGGTAGCAGGGCATCAGGTGTGTGAGTGAGAAGCTAAGTTGAATTCAGAATGCCGGAAGGAGAACTGAGCCTAAGAGTTCAGTCGCCTCCTGGTCTCCGTGGGAGGTTGGCTCCAAGACCTCCAGAGATACCAAGAACCCTGGATGCACGAGTCCCGGATATACCAGGTGTAGTAAGTACTTGCATGTAACTGCCCACCTCCTCCTGTAGACTTTAAATCATCTCTGGATTACTTATAACACATAATCCAATGTAAATGTATTGTTTCAGGAATAATAATAAGAAGAAAATGTCTGTACGTGTTTAGAACAGGTGTGATGTTTCCCCCAAATATGTTTGATCTACAGTTGGTTAAATCCATAGATGTAGAACTCACAGACATGGAGGACCAGCTGTATTCCTCCACGGGGCGGGGCCACGTCTGGCCTGTCCATCTCTGTGTCCCCGGCACAACGCCTGGAATACAGTACGTGCCCCATGAAGTGTGTATCTGTAGAATGTATGCTAAGGGCAGCAAGGCATGCCGGGAGCTCATGGGCCAAGCCACAGAGGGGTCAGGAGCCAGGATCAAGGCATTCTTGAACTGAACCAAAAAAAGTCAAGTAGCACAGATTAACACGCCTTGGGGTAGGAAGTTCTGCCGTCCTAGATTCGAGTCTCAGCTCCAGCACTGGCTAGCATGGTAACCTGGCGCAAGTTACTTGACCTCACCATTCCTCAGTTTCCTCATCTGTACAATGAAGAGTGTAGTGTGGC
>NW_007011968.1:0-509 GCF_000164805.1 Carlito syrichta
CGGGGAGACACCTCTTATCAACAAGGGTGCCTGAACGGAGCATATTTGTATACCTAACCCTTAACTGTTCCCCACAATAGAAAAATAAATAAAATCAATTAAAAAAAAGAAGTTAGGGAAAATGGGAGTTAATTATACCTGATGAACCCTAGAAAGGCACAGGACTCAGAGATACCAATACGGTGATTAAAACAGACAGAAGAGTCAAGATGTAAAGTTGAAAAATAAGATGGTTCTTAACAAAATCTGTATATAGGGTGATAAAGACAACATTTTCAGTTTCCATGCAAGTGGTAAAAAGTTTTTTCTCTGGATGAATAAAAATGTATTTAATTTAAGTAAGTTTATCTCCCATAAAAAAAATACAGTTTGCATACTAGCATGAGTCCCCAGTTAAACGTTCTGTTCACAGTCCAAATAATCATTCTAATGCAACAGCACCGGCCTAAAAGAACACCAAAACAGATAAAGTAGCTAGTAAGTTTAAATGCCTTATTCTTTAAATAAAT
>NW_007011969.1:0-907 GCF_000164805.1 Carlito syrichta
CCTCTCCTGCATGGTCCTCTAACCCCGTGCTCTGTCCTGTGACAGGCAACCAAAATCCACGCCGCTCCTACACAACCTGCTATGACCCATGCCACCTGATGGTGCGTGAGTGACAGTCATGCATACTGGGAGTCATCAACACCATTGTCCTGCTCTCCAGCCTCCTCCTCCCTGCCATCAGTGCCCTTGGCCATGTCTCCAGGCTCCTATTCCTTGTCATCAATGCCCTTGACCATCTCTCCAGGCTCCACCTCATCATCAACACACTTGTTACCCTCTCCAGACTCCTCCTCCTTGTCATCAATGCCCTTCTCCTCCTCTCCAGGCTTCTCCTCTTCATCATCAACACACTTGGCCACCTCTTCAGGTGCCTCCTTTTTGTCATCAGCACCCTTGGCCATCTCTCCAGGCTCCTCCTCCTTGTCATCAATCCCCTTGTCCTCATCTTCACCCTCCTCCTCTTTGTCATCAAGACCCTTGTCTGCCTCTCCAGGTTCCACCTCCTTGTCATCAATGACCTTGTTTGCCTCTCCAGTCTCCTTCTCCTTGTCATCAAGACCCTTGGCCAATTCTCCAGGTTCCTCCTCCTTGTCATCAATGCACTCGACCCCCTCTTCAGGTACCTCCTCCTTGTCATCCCTGTGCTTGTCCTCCTCTCCAAGCTTCTCCTCATTGTCATCAATGTCTTTGTCCTCCTCTCCATGTTTTACCTCCTCATTATCATCCTCGTCCTTGTCCACGTGCTTCTTATTCTTATTTTTATCCTCGTCTTTGGCAACCCCATCGCTCAACTCATAACCTGGTGGTGCAGCCAAAGGGGGTCTCAGACAACCAGGTTAGGGAGGCTCAGGGGCTACCTCTGCTCCACCCTGTGTAACCCGTGACTGGCCCCTCACCCAAGGAGAAC
>NW_007011970.1:0-538 GCF_000164805.1 Carlito syrichta
GGAGGAAGCATAAGTTCTTAGGGGTTGGATATCTGGGAAAGATTTTAATTCTGCCTCACTGATGAAGCTTAGTTTGATTGGGTAGGTTATTCTTGGTTGAAATTGTTTATGTTTGAGAGCTTTGAATATTGGATTCCAAGCTTTCCTAGCCTGAAGTGCTTCTGTAGATAAATCTGCTGTTATGATGATTGGTCTTCCCTGGTAGGTAGCTGGGAGCTCTATGTGGCTGGGGGGTCCAAGGTCACCTGGGCCAGAACAGTGGCAGCAGGGGCCGCAGTAGTCGGGTGGTGCATGGGACTGAGGGTCTCCAGGTCTTGAACCGGTGTGGCTGGTGGGGTTCATGGGGGAGAAGCAAGAATCTTTATGGGAACTCACTTTTGGAGAATTTCACAGTCCCACCTGTGCCATCACCATCTTGCCGGAACCCCCCATACTATTTCTAATATCTGAACCAGGCGCGTGCTACCACGCCTGGTTAATTTTTTGATTTATTGTAGAGATGAGGTCTCGCTGCTCAGGCAGGTCTCGAACCCGCAGG
>NW_007011971.1:0-660 GCF_000164805.1 Carlito syrichta
ATAGCTAGGTACCTATGTATCCTGCTGGCCTGCCAGCTGAATTAACAACCTAGCTACCTATCTAACTAACTGGCTAGCCAGCTGATTTAACTAGCTAGCTACCTAGGTAAGCAGCTGGCTAGCCAGCTGACTTAAGCTGATTAACTAGCTAAAAAGATTATTTAACTAGCTGACTTAACTAGCTAGTTTCCTAAATATCCAGCTTAATTTACCACCTGAAATAACTAGCTAGCTCCCTAGCTAGCTATCTCCCTAGCTAGCTGACTTAACTAGCTAGCCAGGTGACATAAATATGCGACTTAACTAGCTAGTTACCTAGCTAGCCAGCTGACTTAACTAGTTAAAATATCTAGCTAGCCAGCTGTCTAGCCATTTGAATTGACTAACTTTTTGAGTAGCAATCGAGCAGGCTAGTCAACTGACTTAATGAGGTCATTAAACTAGCTAGGAAACTGGTAAACAGGCTGACTTAACTATGTGATAAACGAGCTAGGCAGCTGGCCAGCCATGTGACTAAATTAGCTGACTTTAATTATACAGCTGGCTAGACAGTTGACTTAACTGGCTCTCTACCACTCTAGCCACCTGGATAGGCAGCTTACTAAACTAGCTGACTTAATTAGCCAGCAATCTGGCCAGCCAACTGACTTAACTAGGTCA
>NW_007011972.1:0-466 GCF_000164805.1 Carlito syrichta
GCTTACTGGAAGAGCTTGGCCTTTCAATTTTTTGCAGGCAAAAACCTGGGTAAGATATCTATGTTCATCTTAGTATTTAAAGAAATTAAATTATCATGTAAGGCACTCCCTAGGAAAATGTCCTCTTATCTTTTGCCAGCATTCTTCTTTTCATGACCTTTGAAAATATTTTGCTTTTTAAACCTATCTTTCCTCCAACTGTTCTATAGAAAATAAATTGAAAGTTCACCTGATGGTGATCATCTAATAAGAAATGCTTTTCAATGTCAAATTGAAATTGGAGAAACACATTAAAGTGTGTCATGATTTTAGATATATTTTTTTCCCAGAAGCGAAAACATTTTTCTCAATGCTTCTGATTTTTTTTCTTAAAAATTAATTTTAAAGAATTTTTTTCATAGTTTTTCAGTGTATTAAAAGAGTACTTCCTGCATTGCTTTTTAATATATTATTACATGCTTCCTGA
>NW_007011973.1:0-465 GCF_000164805.1 Carlito syrichta
CGGCCACTGCACTCTAGTCTGGGTGACAGAGTGAGACTCCAACTCAAAAAAAAAAATGAGGGCTATGATTTAGATGTTCACTCAAATAATTTCCAGCTTTGCCATCAGATTCTATCACTTTTACCTGGAAGATAGACACTAAGTAAGGACCAGCAGCCATTATGTTCACTTGAACCAGAAAATCAGAAAAATATCCATTTAATGATAGTAGACACATAGAACAAAAGATGGTTAATAAAGCAAGAAATTAAAATATGCTTTTTCCCCTACTCTTTATAGTTTGTTTGCAAGTGCAAAAAAAGAGCAAAATTTTATGAATGAAATTAAAATAAGTATGTGTTGCATTTATACTATGTGAATGGGTCAGGAAAAATAGTAGTTTTTTTCTCTAAGGACAGGTGGGGGAAAAAAAGATTTCTCAAATGAAAAGAAATTATTATCAACAGAAGATACCTTTAATATGTC
>NW_007011974.1:0-888 GCF_000164805.1 Carlito syrichta
CCAGGACTTTTCTCTCTGAGAAGTAAATCATGCCATTGTAGAGTTAGAAACCAAAAGAAAACTCATTGTTTTCAGTATATTTTGCTTATTACTGCTTATCAAATGACTGCCACTAAAATCTGTTGAATTTTGAAGTACAGTGTTCAATGTTCAGCTAAGTATGATCGATTATTTACTTTTTGTATTTGTTTTTGGTGGTAAAATATACAGAACATAAAATTTACTATTTAAAACATTTTAAAGTGTACAGTTTAGTGGCATTAATTCCATTCACAGTGTTGTACAATCATCACCACTATCTACTTCCAAATTTTTTTTGTTACCCCAAATGGAAACTCTATAATGATTAAGCAGTAGTTCTCCATTTCTCCTCTTCCTAGCCCCAGCAACCTCTATTATTAATCTTTGTCGGTGACCTGCACTGACCAGGGAAGGGTTAGGACCGCACCGGTGAATCAGAACGGAGAGAAGAAAACTACTCGGAGGCAGCTCTTCTGGGAACAGTCTGGCCAAGACTGAAGCCGATTTTATTCAAACCTTTTCCAACTTATATACCATTTTCTATACCCTCCAGCAATGTGATAATCACTCACTGGGGGCGTACAAGTTTCGTGCTTTACAAACTATGCATCACAAGACCACCACAAGATCTGCAATTTCCAAGCAAACAATTCGAATTCCATGATGCCTGCCATGCTTACATTAAGGTCACAGGTGCACAATTTCAATACAAATCGTTCAAAGTGTTTTCCATAATGTTCAATGAATCATTCATATTATACTCTTTGCTCTATACCCTGATTAATACAAAAAACTTTCCTGAGTTAACTCTAGGTTCAATCCAAGTTCACTGATTCCCAATATTTTTAACAATTAATATTATCAACT
>NW_007011975.1:0-460 GCF_000164805.1 Carlito syrichta
ATGGAATTGACACGAATGGATTGGAATGAAATGGAATAGAAAGGAATTTAATGGACAGAAATATAATAGAGTGGAAAGTAAAGAAATGGAATAAAATATAGTGGAAGGGAATGGAGAGGAATGAATGCAGAGGAATGCAATGGAGGGGAATGGAATGTAGAGGAATGGAATTGTGAGGAAGAGAGTGGAATTTAACGGAATGGAATGGAGTGGAATGGAATTGAATGGCATCTAGTGGAAAGGAAAGGAGTGGAGTGGAGTGCAATGGAGAGGAATGGAATGGGCTGGTGTTGAATGGAAAGGAAAGGAATGGAATGGAATGGAGAGGAATGGAATTGAATGGAAAGAAATGGAATGGAATGGAATGGAAAGGAATGAAATGGAAGGGAATGAAATGCAATGGAGAGAAATGGAATGGAAAGAAATTGGATCGAATGGAATTCAGTGGAAATTAATGAAA
>NW_007011976.1:0-495 GCF_000164805.1 Carlito syrichta
GTCCCAGCTAATTAGGAGGCTGAGGTGAAAGGATTGCCTGAGCCCAGAAGGTCGACCTTGCAGTGAGCTGTGATTGTGCCACTGCACTCCAGCCAGAACCACAGAGTAAGACCCCAACTCAAAAATAAAATACAGTAAAAATACAGAAAGTGCTACCATTGAGTAAAAGGCTGATCGATTTGACTATATCAATGACAGTGAGAAGACCAGGATGCCTTATCAATTCTTGATGTGTAGCTTACTTGTATCTGAACAAATTAAATTTGTCTTTATGATTTTACAACTGTACTAGGAAAAAAAGTTTTATTAATCTATAATACAGAGATTATATTAACATGTTAATACATAATGGTTTATGTCACAATATTTAATATTCACATCTATTCAGTGTTTCCTGCTAGATTCAGTTTTATAATCTAAAATATAATTATAAAGCTTTCACAATATAGAGAAGAGTAAAATCAGTGAGGACTGCTATAATCCAGCAAGACTTCC
>NW_007011977.1:0-458 GCF_000164805.1 Carlito syrichta
CATTACAGCACTTTGGGAAACCAAGGCGAGAGAGGATTGCCTGAGCCTGGAGGTTGGAGATCAGCCTGGGCAACTTGGCAAGACCTCATCTCTTCAATCAATCAAAAATTTGGCCTGGTGTTGTTGTGCATACCTGTGGGTCCAGCTGCTTGGAAATCTGAGGCAGAACGGTCACCTGAACCCAGTAGGTCGAGGCTGTGGTGGCCATGAGCCTTGGTGGCACCGCACTCCAGCCTGGGCGAAGGAGTGAGACTCCAACTCTAAAAAATAAAAAAGAGATTTGCCTCCCAGGAGTGACCTGTATGTCAGCTGGTCCATGCCCGAGCATATCTACCTAGAGTAACTGGGATGCCATCCTGAGCCCTGGCTGGCCTCTGGTTTCCGGGCATGGGCATGTTCCCCACAGCCCTGTATGTCAGAAAGCCCCTCAAGGGGAGGGGAGCATTAGCACCCATGAA
>NW_007011978.1:0-5274 GCF_000164805.1 Carlito syrichta
TTCATGTTTATTTGGGCATAACTTCCCAAGGGGAGTACTTCCAAGGTGACCGTAGTGATATTCAGCAATAAAGAACGTAGCATTTTTTCTAGGATGAGTTTGCGAACCTAACTGTCAGCCCTCATAAATGCAGAAAAAGGTCTGAGTTGGAAATTAGGCAGTATGAAAAAAGGACATGTCATTATTTTAATTCCATACACAGTATCTCTGCAATGTTTGAACTTTTCACAAAGAGAGCATGTTACTCACAGTATTAAATTTTACTCAGTAACAAAACTAAATCACCCTATTACATAGCTTAAGTTTAGTCATTGAGAATAAAGCATCTAGAGGTTAATGATCAAAAACAGATATTTGCTTACTGCTCAAACTTAGCCTGAAAAGTGAATTATATAAAAAATATGCCAGACTATAAGAAAATTTCACCAGGTCCTATCCACAAATAAATTATCAGGTCAATCACAGATGACATATAAATAAATTAAAGAGTAATTTTGCACTTCAAGTTAACTGAACACCTTTGATTCCTCTTGCTGCTAAACACTAAATCAAGACCTTCTCATCACAGAACGGAGTCACTGCCTGTTGGCTGTAGTTCTCTTGTCTTAGGTATCTGGAATTTTAGGTTTACAACAAATGTTACCACAGAAGATTATGAAAGAAATCAAAATCTACTAGACCACCTTGTAAAAGAACAAATAAACATGAAATAAGCAAACATGACTTGCAACAAAAAGTGAAAACTGAAATAAATTTAATAATTTGTTTAAAAGTGCAAACAAAACAGTGTGGCAGGATAGACAAAGAAATTCAACAGTAGTGGAGGATAGATGGATGAGCTCCCTTGTTTTTCTTTTGTACTTTTCAGTACAAGCATAGATGAAAGACTTAAAAATTGACACAATCCTGCAATCCTCCCTGTATCCACATCCTTCTATAATATGAATTTGCAGCTATTCCCATGAGGAAATGACTCCATTTGACCTTCTCTTGACCTTGGGTTAACTTTGTGACTTGCTTTGGCCAACCTACTGCAACAGAAGTGACAGTTTGTCAGCTCCCAGCCGACACTTCAAGAGTTTTGATGCTTCCACATCTTCCTTTGGGACTTCTGCTTTCCCCAGAAGAGTAAGTCTGATCTGCCCTTGGAGGATAAAGAGACAGGTAGACCAGAGCTCACCGGCCACAGCTCCAGATATGTGAGACAGCCCAATCATGGTCAAATTCAACCCACACCTGACCTATTACTGACTACAAACCTATGAAGGAGTCCAGATGAGACGAGAATTGCTCAACCTATGCCCAGTTGAAACTGCCAACCTACAGATGAGCTGTATACAAAAGGTTGTTACCTTAAAGCCGCTAGGTTTTAAGAAAGCCTTGTCAAATATCAAAAACTTGAGGATAAGACATATATTACCATTATGAGGAGAAAAAAATACTTTTTTTGAGTCAGAGTCTCACTCCATCACCCAGACTGGAGTGCAGTGGCACACTCACAGCCACTGTAGCCTCAATCTGCTGGGCTCCGGTGATCCTTCTGCCTCAGCCTTCCAAGTAGCTGGAACCATAGGCAAGTGCCACCATGCCAGGCTGATTTTTTGATTTATTGTAGAGATGAGGTCTCTCCATGTTGCTCAGGCTGGTCTCAAACCCCTGAGCTCAGGTAATCCTCTCACCTCCGCCTCCCAAAGTGCTGGGATTACAGGCAGGAGCCACCATGCCCAGCTAAAATTTTTTAAAGAAAATAAGGTAAAGCATTGTTAACTGCTAATCATAACATTGCTTGTGGCAAAACATAAAATTATCTGATTTTCAGCAGGTATATACCTGTTTAATTGAAATAGAAGAAATTTAATAGGCTCAAGTGGGTAACAGAACTACTTTAGTGTAGTTAAGGATCCAGTTGACAGTTAGTGCATCTTATTGTCTTAGTCAGTTTTGTATTGCTATAAAAGAAGACCAGAACTGGATATTTTATAAAGAAGAGGAATCTATTTCTTATAGTCTGGAAGCTGAGAAGTCCAAGGTCAAAGGGCCCACATCTGATAAGGACATTCTTGTTCTGTCATCCCATGGCAGGAGGCAAGAGGGCAAAAGAACACAGAAGTGGCCAAACTCACTTTCACAACAGGCCCACACCCACTCCTGTGGCAATAATCCCACTTCCAAGATGACAATATGAATCTGTTCATGAGGGCAGAATCCATGACCTAATCACCTCTTATCAGGTCCCACCTCTCAACACTGCTGCATCAGAAATTAAGTTTCCAACACAGGAACTCTGAGGACACAGTCAAACCACAGTACTCATCACTGCCCCTGTGCAGAAAGTGTGGAGCCAGTGCTTCCAACTCAGGTGGTCTAGTTCCAGAATCCACATTCCTAACCACTTTATTAGACAGAAGAGATGCCTACAGGAAGAAGAGAAATCTGATTAACCACCTAATGTGCCAAAACAAAATGACAAAAGATTGCATTGAGGAGATTAGAACTATATTTGTAACAGGAGCATAAGAAAATAAACAAATGGTTGCAGCTCTATTCACAACGGCAAAAGCATGGAACCAGCCATGTTGCCCATCGAAGCTGGAATGGATTTAAAAAATGTGGTACATATACACGATGGAATATTATGCAGCCATCAAGAAGGGCAAACACAGCAACTTGGATGGATTTGGAGTCAATCACACTCGGTGATCTATCGCAGAAACAAAAAACAGAGTACTACATGTTCTCACTCATCAGCAGACCTTGAACAATTATAAGACTATAAGAAAGGGATTGGCAATAGTGGGAAACTGCCAGGGAGGGGGGTGGGGTTGGCAGTTAAGGGAAACTGCCAGAGGAGTGAGGGGCACACCTCATTCACAAGGGTACCTGCATAATCAACATTTGTATACTTAACCCTGAATTGTACCCCACATCTTTGTAGTAAAAAAAAAGAAACAAATGAAAAAGGAAGAAGAGAGAGAAAAATTATAAACTGCAGAAGAAATGAAGAGTTGGCCACCAAAAAAGAAATGAAAGAATGCACATCTCATTTGGTTGTGAACCATACCAGTTATGGTCATAGTAACATTATTATTATGATCTGGGCCAAAGTCATATGACTCCATGAAGCTACTGGAAGAAGTGTGAGAGTGTCGAGGGGAGGAAGGGTGCATGCCAGGGAAAGAAAGTAGCGCCAAAGAGTTACATGTTCCTTCTCTAGGAGGAAGGTAGAATGATGCTTAAACATTTACCGAGCAGTCTACTATTTACCAATATGATGATAAATGACCAGGAGAAACTGATAAAAGAGTTGAAAGTGGTTGCCTGTGGGAAGAGGTGCATGGATGTGTAAAGAGGAAGGTAAGACGGTGCTATTTTCATTCATATTATTTGACTTTTTAAATTCTATGTAAGTATGATCTCAACTTAAAATTAACTCAAAAATCAAACAAATGAATAAAATTTTCTCTCATAAATGGACTCATCCTATTCTTGTCATTGAGTATACCTAGTATTAAAGGTATTAACCTGCACAAATATAATATGCTTAATGTAAAACACAAAATATTAATTCTGTATTATGTGCATTGATATCTGGCAAAAATATGTTAAAGTTTTCTAGTATTAAAAAAAGCTACTTAAGACCCAGTGCAGAGGCTTACACCTGTAATCCCAGCTCTTTGGGAGGCTGAGGCAGGAAGACCACTTGGAAATTAAAAAAAAAACTACAAAAAAAATCACAAAGTTAGCCCAGTGTGGTGGTAGTCACAGCTACTCCAGAAGTTGAGACAGAAGGATCGCTTGAGCCCAGGAGGTCGAGGCTGCAGTGAGCCATAATGGTGCCTGAATGACACAGTGAGACCCAACTCAAAAAAGAAAAAAGTCACTTAAAACAAGGCTCCTCTCTTTAGAATATATCAATTCATGCATAATTAATGTATTTGCTAAAAAAAAATCTCAATCTCGTTATGACCTATTTTACCTGAAATATTTTTGGATGTTCCGAAAATCCCAGAAATAAGACAAAGGTTTTTAGTCTTGTAGTCTGCCTTACTTTCTGGAAAAGGAAGAACCACAGAAAAACATTCAGATTCACTTTAATATCACTGATGTCATTTGTCATTCAATTAAATGAAACCCAGAGTTCAAAAGACATAAAAGAATATTTCCTCCACACGATGCCTATATCTGATAATGTCACAATGACTCATTCTTTTTGAATCATAACCATTGTGTATTTTTCACATGGTCTAGATTGTTCTTCCTTATCTACCTTTTCTAAACATCCCTCTTCCAGTTCTAAAAAAGACTAATCACACTTAGGTGTCATAATTACAATCATCAGAAATTTAAAAATATCATTAGGTTACTTTTTCTTTCTACCTTCAGAAGACACAAAGTTTTATATGTATTTATTATATATTCAAAACCAGTAAAAACAAAACTCAAGAAAACTGTCACATACAGAATGAATCAGTGACCGATTTTTGCCCTCTGTATAGCTTATAAAGTTGATGACTGAACTGAGAAAAGTCATTTCTACATGTTGTAGACAGGTGTGTCAGAGAGACCAAGAGGAGAAGGGATACAAGCGTCCATGAGTTCTCCCTAAATGCCTTTGCCTCCATCTGGGAATGTGTGACTGGATCCCTCAGTGGACTACAGGGTGCAGAAGCTCCCAAACCCCTCACCTGTGACAACCAGACTGTTAATGTGTGGTTTTGATCGCTCTCAAAGAAGCAAAGTAATTCTAGATCAATGGAGACATTAACACAGTCAAACCTTGGACCACGAACTCAACAGGGACATGCTGCCTTAATGCATAGTGTGGAGAATACAGCCCTCCCTGGAGATCCCTGGGGGATTGGTTCAGGACATTGTTGGAAACCAAACCCACAGATGCTCAAGTCCATGACATAAAATGGCACAGTATTTGCCCAGAACCTTCACACATCCTCTCTCTACTTTAAATCATCTCTAGATTACTCCCAGTGTTTAACATAATGGAAACGCTACATAAATACTTGTTCTGCTGTATTGTTTAGGGAATGATGGAAAGAAGAAAAGTCTGCAAATATTCAGTGCAAATGCAATTATTTGCTCTAATATTTTCAATCTGTGTATAGATGTGAAACTCAGAAATGAAGGGCTTACTGTAAATATTCAATTAAAGAGTAGACCATTTTAATTCCAGGGGAAACTTTAAAACAGACAGCAAGTTTCATGGCATGAAGCTAGGACACCAGGAGAAGTTATATTTTCATGTATGCCCTCCATTCA
>NW_007011979.1:0-445 GCF_000164805.1 Carlito syrichta
AAAGTCCAAAATTTTCTGCTTTGCTTTGGGGAGGATAATCCTATGCCCCTCATTCCAACTGATTCCTAAAAATTTTATGTTCTGACTTGGACCTTGTATTTTGGCAGGGTTGATTTTCCAACCTTTTCCCCACAAACAGATCATTGTATGCTCTAAAGCATCATATACCTGTTCCGAGGTGTGCCCCTGTATTAAAATATCATCAATATAATGGACAATTTGTATATCCACAGGAATAAAACAGGAATCTAAGTGTTCTAATTTGTGACATATAGTAGGGCTATGTTTATATCCTTGAGGCAACCGGGTAAAAGCAAATTGATTCCACTGCTGTGAGGGAATAGGAATTGTAAAGAAAGCATTAGCTATAACTAATGCTATAGCTATCTATAACTGCATACCATTGTCCTTTACAGGTTTGGATCTTCTCTATTAAAGTTACTGT
>NW_007011980.1:0-445 GCF_000164805.1 Carlito syrichta
TGCTGAACTAACAATTCGACCGACTAGTTGACTAACTATTTAGCTGGCATAACTAGTAAGATTACTAGTCAGCTGAGCTAAATTAACAGTTGACAAGTTGGCCGATTAGCCATCCAATTGGTTAGCTAATTCAATTAGTTGGTTGGCTAGTAGGCTGACCAGTTAGCTGACTTAACTATTCGGCCTGCGTGTGAGCCGACAGGTGAGCTGACTTAACAAGTCAGCTGGTGAGTAAACCAAATTGTCAGCTGACTTATCTAGTTGGCTGGCAAATAAGCCGACTTGTCTGCTGATTTAACTAGTAGTCCAGCGAGTGAGCCAACCTGTCAGCCTACTTAACTAATCAACCGGCGAGTGAGCTGACTTTTCAGCTGAATTTAGTCGACTGACGAGTGAGCCAACAGATCAGAAGACTTAACTAGTCGACCGAAGATTGAGCCTACCA
>NW_007011981.1:0-2058 GCF_000164805.1 Carlito syrichta
CAACAGTAAATCACAAGAGAATGTGACATAATGCCTTCTTTCTTTTTAAAAAAATCTTATCCACATCTTTTTTATTTTTTATTTATATATGTATATATTTATTATTGCAAACATATTTTTAATTTTAAATTTGTGGGGTACAGTTAAGTGTTAGGTATACAAAATGCATCGTTCAGGCACCTTTGTTGATAAGGGGTGTCCCCCCATCCCCAGAAAGATATTGACTACTGTTGATCCCACCTCCCTTCCCCTCCCTGCCCACCCATAGTTTCCCGCCACTGTCAATCCTTTTCTTACAGTATTACGATAGATGTCAAGGTCCACTTATGAGTGAGAACATGTGATACTCAGATCTTTGTTTCTGTGAGAGATTACTCAGTATTATAAACTCTAGCTCCATCCAGGTTGCAGTGAAATTCATGATTTTGTTCTTTTTTATGGCTGTATAGTAGTCCATTGTGTATATGTACCACATTTTTTTTTCTCCAGTTCTCTTTTGATGGACAGCATGGTTAGTTCCAGGTTCTTGCTATTGTGAACAATGCTACAATAAACATACGTGTGCAGGTATTTTTTTTAATATAGTGATTTGAGTTCTTCAGGGTATATTCCCAGTAGGGGGATTGAAGGGTCATATGAGAGGTCAATATTATGCCTTCTTTCTAAAGACTGCTGCCAGATTCCATGAAATGCAAAGTGAGAACATTGTAGAAAACCACTCTTTATCACAGTTCCAAACTTTCCCATTCACTTGTTAATAATGTTTTTCTTTGCCAAGTGATGTATATGTCACTTCAAGAATGGCTCTCAAAGAAAAAACAGTATTCCTTTCATTTTTTTTATTGATACATAATGTTTGTACATATTTATAGGGTATATGTGAGATTTTATTACAAGCGTTTAATGTGTAATGATCAAGCCAGGGTCTCCATCGCCTCAAGCATTTATCATTTCTGTGTGTTGGAAACATTTCAAATCTTCTCTTCTAGCTGTTTAGAAACATGTAACATGTTGTTAACTATAGTCACCCCACTGTTCTGTCAAGCACTGGAATATATTCTTTTATCTATCTGTATTTTTGTATCTATTTTATTTATTTTTATTATTATAAAGATGTGGGGTACATGCAGGTACCCTTGTTGATGAGGGGTGCCCCTTCCTCCCCTCACTGTTTCCCTCAACTGCCAATCCCACCCCCTCCCCTGGCAGTTTCCCACTACTACCAATCCCTTCCTTATAGGATTATGATAATTGTTCAAGTTCTGCTTATGAGTGAGAACATATGGGACTCTGTTCTTTGCTTCTGTGATAGATCACTGATTATGATCAACTCTAAATCCATCCAATTTGCTGCAAAGTCTGTATGTATGTCCTTTATATGGCTGCATAATATTCCATTGTGTCTATGGACCATGTTTTTATAATCCAGTCCAACTTTGATGGGCAGCATGGTTGGTTCCAAGTTTTTGCTATTGTGAACAGAGCTGCAACAAACATACATGTGCAGGTATCCTTTTTGTAGACTGATTTGAGTTCCTCCGGGTATATTCCCAATAGGGGAATTACCGGGTTCAACCTCTCTCTATCCCTCCCTCCCTACTACTCTTCCCAGCCATTGGTAATTATCATGTCATTCTCTACACCCATGAAGTCAACTGCTTTTGGCTCTTACATATATATGAATGAGATCATGTGGTATTTGTCTTTCTGACTCATTTCTCTTACTATAACGACCTCCGGTTCCATCCATGTTGTTACAAATGAGAGAATTTCAGTCTTTTCTGTGATTGAAAAGTATTCCATTGTGTATCTACATCACATTTTCTTCCATTCATCTGTTGATTTATATGTAGGTTGACTCCATATCTTTGCTATTGTGAATCATGCTGCAATAAACATGGGGGTTCAGGTGTCCCTTTGATATACTGATTTTTTGCCCTTTAGATGAATATCTAATAGTAAGATTGCTGGATTGAATGATAGTTCTATTTTTAGGTCTTTTTTTTTAGAAATCTCCTTACTGTTCATGGAGATTATGCTAATTTATATTCTCACTAA
>NW_007011982.1:0-550 GCF_000164805.1 Carlito syrichta
ATTAACTAGCTTTCTACATTGCTAGTCAACTGGCTATCCAACTGAATTCCTAGGTGACTTCGCTAGCTAGCCAACTGTGTACCCAGCAGACTTAACTAGCAAGTTACCTAGCTAGACAGCTGGCTAGTCAGTTGAATTAACTAGGTGACTTTACTAGCTAGCAAGCTGACTAGACAGCAGACATAAATAGCTAGCTACCTAGCTAGTCAGCTGGCTAGCCAGATGACTTAATTGTCTAGCTACATAGCTAGCCAACAGGCTAGCCAGCTGTCTTAACTAGCTAACTTCAAGAAGTAGACAGTTGGCTAGCCAGCATACTTAACTAGCTAGCTACCTAGATGGACAACTGTAAAGCTAGCTGACTTAACAAGCTGACATAAATAGATGATGGATGGCTAGCCAGCTGACTTGACTAGCTACCTACCTACTTAACTTGTTGGCTTGCAAGCTGTCTTAACTACCTAACTACCTAGCCATCCTGCTGGTCAGCAAGCTGAGTTAAGTAGGTGACTTAACTAGCTAGCCAGCTGGCTAGCCAGCTGACTTAAAA
>NW_007011983.1:0-440 GCF_000164805.1 Carlito syrichta
ATTGGCAATGCTGTCCTGCATATAATGTTCAGCTTCCTAGTCTCAACCTAATACCCAAATAAGTATTCGATGCAACTTACAGTGTTTTCCTTAGCATTTAAATCACACTACATTTGTGTTCAACATTTTTCTATGCAAACTGGCTTTTAACATGATGGATGACTGACAATAAAATAAATCTGCTTCCTTGCTTCAAATTATAATTTTACATCATTTAAAATGTCTGTATTATTTTTTATATCTGTTGTAAAAATCTAAAATTAAGCATATTTATTGTGTACAATTTTTATTATTTGAATATATATATATATTTATATATATATACATATATATATATACATGTGTATATATATACATATATATATATGTATATATATATATATGTATATATATATATATGCCAGAGTCTCACTCTGTCGCCCAGGCTGGAGTGTAGTGGC
>NW_007011984.1:0-3451 GCF_000164805.1 Carlito syrichta
TTGAGCCCAGGAGTTCAAGACCAGCCTGGGCAACATAGTGAGACCTCATCTCTACAAAAGATTTAAAAGTTAGCCAGGCGTGGTGGTATGTGCCTGTAGTTCCAGTTACTCAGGAAGCTAAGGCAGGAAGATCACTTGAGCCCGGAGGTTAGGCTGCAGTGAGCCATGATTGTGCCACTGCACTCCAGCCTGGGAGGCAGAGTGAGACCCCACAACTCAAAAACAACAACAAAAAAACGGCTTTCCTGGGCAACCCCTTCAGGTCCACTCCCACTGAGGGAGGTTTTCTATCCTCTCAATAAATCCTGCTTTTAAAAAGAAGTCTTTCCTACCTCAATTCCCAAAACTGTGCACATGCCATTTCTACAACCCAGCCAAATCCACTCCTCAAGGTAGCCAGGATGTCATCCAACAGGCTCCGGTGTGCAGCATCACATCTGAGCCTCCCATACCTATGGCAAGGACTGCTGTTCTTCCTCCCTCTCAACCCTCTGCCAAGGTCAAGAGTGACCTCTTCCCCGAGATGAGAACTCAGCGTTGACATAACTGCTTGACCGATTAACCTATTCTCTAGAGGAAGTGGAAGAGGGGAAAAAAAAAAAAACCAAGGCCATACTTAGGAAGTCCTTGCACAGATTGATCTCAGAAGTCTCAAACTCATCTGACCAGGTGGCTGCCCAGGACCGATTGTCATACGAAGACCGAAAAGGGAATGGTGGAGAACTCAAATGTTTGGGGCACCTTGCTTTGCATCTCCCCAAGCAGCATCCACATTCGTGGATTGGCTGCCCCAGCTCGAGGACCTCTCGTCTTAAGTTGCATCTACCTTTGACATTTAGAGACCTGTGCTGGAGACACCAAGGCTGGGGTATACAAAAGAGTGGTAAGGCCTTACTTTTCTCCAGAGTTTCAAAGCCTGATCTGATAGCAAGAGCCACAGACTGGAGGTTAATTGACTTGAATTCTAGTCTCTGTTTCATCAAACTATGAAGGTTCTCTTGAGCGAGTCATTTAATTCTCCTCTCTATGAAAATCACATATTCCATCCAACCTACCACCAGCTGTTGACTCTTTTCTCCCCCAACATTTGTGAGTCTCTTACACGACAGGCACTGTGGTAGTTTCTCAGTGGGGACGAAATCAGAATGAGTAAAATGTAGGCCAGGTTTTCTGTAAGCTCATAAACAACAGTGAGAGGGCAGATAAACAACTAACTGCAATGGTATGATCTGAGCTTGACTATCCAGAACAAACACTAAGAAGCCCAAAAGAAGATCTTGAATGTTCTAATGAAAGTCACCAAGAGCCAGAAGCTTAAGAAATGTAGACACTTTCTAAAAATACAGTGTCATGTTATATTAAGTGCAAAGGCAGCAGGAAGTGACCCCGCGATGTCTTGCCACGAATACCGAACTTGAGGCTGATATGGGATTTCGCTGACACCAAATCCAGAAAGTGAGGAAGGAATCGAAGACACTCCCCACTCTCCTATCTCTTGAAGGCACTCTGAGAGTCCACAGGGACAATAAGAAAGTACTTAAACTAAAATAAGAATAATAATAGAGCATGAACTCAAAAAGACGATTTCGGAAGGGCACGGTGGCTCACACCTGTACTCCCAGCACTTTGGGAAGTGGAGACGAGAGGATTGCCTGAGCCCACAGGTTCGAGACCAGCTTGGGCAACTTGGCGAGACCTCGTCTCTACAAAAAATCAGCCGGGTGTGGTGGCGCATGCCTGTGTTTCCAGCTACTTGGAAGGCCGAGGCGGAAGGATCGCCTGAGCCCAGCAGGTCGAGGCCACGGTGGCTGTGAGCAAAGTGCCACTGCACTCCAACCTAGGTGACAGAGTGGGACTCCGACTCAAAAAAAAAAAAAAAAAAGGACAATTTCATCCCTCCTCCTGTTTCCGGGGAGCCGACGAGCAAGGCACCACCCAAACCCTCCTCCTGCGCCCGCTGGGCGGCCCGACGGGAAAGCCTCGATCCCAAATTCTAGTGGTGCCACAGGCCGGGCTCTCCCTGCACCGGGTCCGGCCCCAGACGAAGCGAGGGGCCCCAAAACAGACATCCAGACTCCCGCTCGGCTCAGCCCCGACAGCCCCAGGAGCCCGCAGCTCACCCTGCAGCTCCAGACCCCAAGCCTCCCTGCCCTCAAGCCTCCCACTCTCCTACTTCCTCACCTGCTCCAGCTCCCCATCCGGTTTCCGGTTAATTTCCCCGCCCCCCCCGCGCGAAGGACAGTGGGAGTCGCAGTCCACATCATTAAGGGAGGGCGATTGGCGGAGCCGCATCCACTTCCGCCGGAAGTGCCAGATCACTGGAAGGAGCGCCGTATTAGCCCTTAATGATGCCAGGGGTTGTAGTTTATTCTTTCCATCAAGACTAAATCACGAAGTCTTGAGAAGTGAGAGGCTGGAGTCTGTAAAGACCTGGGAAGTTCTGCGCTGTAGCTCATTCACATCACTTTGCCCAAAGGGATTGCGAATCAGGAAGCTTCAGCCATCCCCAACCCCCCACCCACCTGAGGATATTAACAATGGCCAGAGACCCTCCTCCTCTAGCCCTCCTGCTGCCCCAGGTATGAGACACCTCTCCTGTGCAGCCTCCCAAGACCAGGGTTGCATAGAGGTACTCCACGAAGGCATTTCTGGCATCTCCCAACAACTCTTTAGCAACGAGAGCGTCCCCCCATTACTGTGCAGCCTGTCTCCACAGCTTCACCATTTGACTTCTCTCCTGCCTCTTTCTTGCTATCTACCCGGTCCTATAACCTCTCGTGTTAGTTGGGGTTCTCCAGAGAAGCAGGGCCAACAGACTACCTATTTATCTATCTACAGGAGGAGATTTATCCTGGGAGTTGCCAAACAGGATTATGGAGGCAAGAAGTCCTACAATCTGATGATCTGCAGTCTATAAACTGAAGAACCAGGAGATTAAGTGGTATAATTCAGTCTGAGACCAAATCACTTGTGTAAGTCCCAGAGACTGAAGAATGGTGAACCAGTAACTCCGACGATGTCCGAAGGCAAGAGAAGATGCATGTCTCAGCTCAGGAAGAAAGATAATTTACCGGTCTTCCAACTTTTTGTTGTATGTGCGCCCTCAAGGGATTGGATGATGCCCACCCACATTAGTGAGGGCAACTTCTACCCATTCAAATGCTAATCTTTTCCAAAAACACTCTCCCAGGCACATCCAGAAATGTTTTATCAGGTACCTCAAATAGACACATA
This sequence comes from Carlito syrichta, assembly GCF_000164805.1. Lineage (NCBI taxonomy): Eukaryota > Metazoa > Chordata > Mammalia > Primates > Tarsiidae > Carlito > Carlito syrichta. The sequence continues at coordinate 3,235 of NW_007011984.1, forward strand.
AAATTAACCATCACACCTTCCATCCATCCAGATCTTCCCCCTCAAATACTCTGACCAGGAAACCTTCCCTGACCAATCCTGTGGGTGCACCTAACAGTCCACTCCCTCACTCCTCTATCCCAAGACTTCTGCCCAAAGCTGTCCTATTCCTAGTTTTGTTCTTGTTCCTATCTGGATCTGTTTCTGTGTCCTGACTCTCAGACTTGCATTAGACTGG
>NW_007011985.1:0-436 GCF_000164805.1 Carlito syrichta
CGTATTTGGAAGTAACTCTGGTGTTGAGATGAACTTGGTAATCCTTAAATTTCCTTTGTACTTTTATTTGGAGAGGGGCCGAGGATTTTGCTGCTGCCAAATATTTAGTGCCGATTATTAAAATGTAACCAGGAATCATGGATTCCACGTCCGTAGGAAACATCTGGGCATCTACATTTTTGCATACAGAGTTTTGGAATCCAAGTAGACAGGGAAAATCATGGCATCTTGCTGAGAACGGAAAGGGAAGTCGGTTCTTGGAGTTCTCAATCGCCTAAAACTACAAGGTCTCTTGATAAGGTTTAATCAGCACTCTGGGCTTCTGTGTAGCTGCATTTTTAGGGTGTCTTTTTAAAAGGGAAACAGGAATCTTGTGTTCCCATTCCACAAGAACTTTATGGGAGTCTTTCTCTTGATATCCAAGCAACTGGAATTC
>NW_007011986.1:0-563 GCF_000164805.1 Carlito syrichta
CCCTGTCCTTGCCACTCCTCCCTCCCACCCTGCCACCTTGTCCCTTGTATATTCTGGGGGCTGAACCACTCCTGTATAACAGTAGTGGTTGGAGCTGGCAAATGAGAAGATCCTAATATTTGGGACTGGGAAACTTATTTATTGATAGCACAGGGCAGAAGAAGGAGGCAGGGATGGGGTTGGGGCACCCTGGTGGTGTGGTTTATTTTTTTATTTCAAAATAAACGAATGGATTTTTCCTTCCTGCTCAGCCTTGGGTCCCTGTTTCCAGCACTTAGTCCTGGGTCTGCACCACTGAACGGGGCAACTGGTGCCAGCAAAGGGTAGGTTTCTGGATTGTTCAGAGCCCCAGTGTCTGAGTGTGTCCAGACTTGTCACTGTGTACTGCTTGGTGTTGCCCGGGGGATTCCAAGGGAACTGCCAGGGGGGCGGTGCTTTGGGGGTCAGTTCCACCCTGACAACCTCGATGGGAGGGAATGCAGGGTGCCAATACCCAAGAGTGCCCACTCCCTGCCCAGGCTTCCTGCTCCATCTCCCTGTCTCTCCAGTGTCGGTCCCAGCCT
>NW_007011987.1:0-430 GCF_000164805.1 Carlito syrichta
AAAAAAAAAAAAAAAAAGAAAAAAAAGAAAAGAAATAACTTATAAGCAATTATTTCTAAGTATGTATGCCTGGGCACATCCCCATATATTTTGCAAGTAGTAGAAAAATAGTGATTCAGTTTAAGAACAGCCTCTCTGATTTCTATTTAGAGGTTCATAGGAAATAGTGTCATACTTCCTAGGAGATATGTTTTGGCCAAGAAAAGAGAACAGAGCTATTTAAAGTAATTTAAAACTCAGTGTTTTACATGGAATGCTGATGTTCCAATGCATGGCTGGATCACTTCATGCTAAAATGATAGTATGGGCAGTAATTACTTTCAGCTTCAAGGGAAAATAGAATTAATTGAGGTGAGAAAAGATTTGAGAAGTATTTTTTAAGGCATGGAAACCCCATTTAAGTACAGGTTTAGATGAAGACAAGCAGTCC
>NW_007011988.1:0-820 GCF_000164805.1 Carlito syrichta
GATACCCATTACCCAGAAGGGCCAGTGAATGCTGCACCCAGAGCAGAAGCAGGCCAGGTACGGGTGCAGCCCTCAGAAAAGAGGATTATTCCTTGGTCCACCCCACACAGAAAAAGGTCATTCACTCTGGCACCCATAACAGAGGAGGACCAGTTACTGGGAAACCCGTTAGGGGTGAGAGCCATTTATTGGGACAATATTCACAGAGAAGGGCTAGTCATAAGGCAATCAATATGGTAGAAAGTCAGACAATGGGACACGCTTCACAAAAGGAGTCACAGTCACTGGGGCATTCATAATTTGGGGCCCACCTATTATGGAGGAGACTCAGTTACTGAGAAACCAGTCACCAAGGAGGACCATTCACTAGGGAACTCATCACAATAGTGGCTCAGTCAATGGAGCATTCAATATGGAAAGACTCAGTTACTGGGGCAACTATCACAGCAAGGGTCAGTCCCTGGGACACATGTTATAGAGAAGAGCTAGCCACTGAGGAACCCATCATAGTGGGGGACTTGTCACTTGGCATTCATTATGGATAAGGGATAATCACTGGGGCACTAATCACAGTGGAGAGACAATTACTAGGGCACACATTAGGAGGCCAGCTCACAGAGCCATCTGTGACAGAGGATGACTTTTTGCTTGAACAAACATCACGGAGGAAACCTAGCCACAGAGGTAGACTTCACAGAGGATGGCAAGTTGCTGAAGCACCAAACAAAAGAAGGACCATTCAATGAGGTGCTAATTAGAGGTAGGACCAATCACTGAGGCACTGATTACAAAGGAGGACCAGTCACTGGGGCACCCATCA
>NW_007011989.1:0-517 GCF_000164805.1 Carlito syrichta
CTAAATAGCTAGCCAGCTGACTAGTCAGCAGACTTAACTAGGTGACTTAACTAGCTAACCTGCTGACATGGCTAGCTGACATATAGCTAGCTTCCTAGCTAGCCAGCTGAGTTAACTAGCTGAAATAACTAGCTAGACTGATGACTATCCATCTGACTTAACTGTTTACTTAGTTAACCAGCTGGATAGCCAACTGACTTAACGAGCTGACTTAACTACCTAGCCAGCTGGTTGCCAGGTGACTTAACTAGATGAATTAACCAGCAAGTCAACTGACTAAACAGTTGCTGGAAGTAGCTGGCTACCTATATAGCCACCTGGCTAGCCAGCTGACTTACCTAGCTGATTTAAGCTAGCAAGCTACTGTGCCATCTCACTTAACTAGTTAGCTAGCTACCTATCCATCAGGTAAGTTTAATGACTTAACTAGCAGAAATGAACAAAGCCTGCTGGCTTGCAAGCTGATTTACCTAGCTAGCTACCTACCTAGCCAGCTGGATAGACAGCTGACTAAACT
>NW_007011990.1:0-906 GCF_000164805.1 Carlito syrichta
CATTCCACTCCATTTCTGTCTATTCCAGTCTACTCCATGTCATTCCTTTTCCTTCCACTCCTTTCTATTCCACTCAATTCCATTTATCTCTATTACATTCCATTCAATTTTATTCCATTGCTCTCCAGTTCATTCCACTCAATGCCAGTCCATACAATTCCATTCCATTCCAATCTATTCCATTCCATTCCACTCATTCCCTCTCCATTACATTCCTCTCCATTCTATTCCACTCTACTCCATTCCATTTCAATCTAATCCATTCCATCCATTCCTCTCCATTCCATTTCAGTCCACTCCACTCTATTCCACTCCACTCCATTCCATACCATTCCTCTCCATTGCATTCAATTTCTCTCCATTCCTTTTCATTCCATGAAATTCCATTCAACTGTAAGGCATTCCTCTCCATCCATTACATTCCAATCCTCTCCATTCCATTCTTCTCCTTTCCATTCCATTCCATTCCTCTCCATTCCTCAGCATTTCATTCCACTCCATTCCACTCCTTTCCAATCCATTCCTGTCTAGTGCATTCCATTCCTCTCCAATCCATTTCATTCCATACCATTCTTTTCCACCTCATGCCTTTCCATTCCACTCCGATCTATTTCATTTCTCTACATACCATTCCTCTACCTTCCATACCATTATTCTTCATTTCAGTCCATTGAATTGCTTTTCATTCCATTCCATTCCATTCCATCTATCCCTATTTCATTCCTCTCCATTCCATTCCACTCCATTCCATTCCATTCCATTCCTCTCCATTCCATTCCTCTTTTTTTCCTTCCATTCCTCTGCATTTTATTCCATTAAATTCCATTCCTCTCCATTCCAGTCCATTCCATTCCTCTCCATACCTTTCCATTACATTTCATTTCATTGGCTGCCTTCCATTCCATT
>NW_007011991.1:0-424 GCF_000164805.1 Carlito syrichta
AGCTAGCCAGCTGACTAGCTAGCTGATTCAAAAAGCTGACATAACTAGTTATCCCCCTGGTTAGCCAGAAGACAACTAACAGACACCTCTAGCTAGAGAGGTGGCTAGCCAGATGACATAACTAGATAGCTTCCTATGTATCCTGCTGGCTTACCAGCTTATTTAACTAACTAGCTACCTAGCTAAGAAGTTAGCTAACGAGCTGAGTTAACTAGATGACTTAACTAACTAGCTAGTTGGCTAGCCAGCTGACTTAACTAGCTAGATACCAAGCTAGGCAGCTGGCTACCCAGCTGACTTAACCACCTGACTTAGGCTAGCTACCTAGTTAGCCTGCTGAATTTACTAGCTGAAATAACTAGCGAGCTACCTAGCTAGATACCTTGGTAGAAAGCGAACTTAATGAGCGGACTTAACATGCTAG
>NW_007011992.1:0-424 GCF_000164805.1 Carlito syrichta
ATAATTCATGTGACTTTATATGTATATACTATATATAATACATGTGTATATATATATATACAATATATAAGATATGACATATATAGATATTTATACTGTCTATATTTACTACATATATTTATACATTATACTACATATATAAATATAAATACATATACACACACTACATGTATATATAGTATTTTATTTTAAAGATGTGGTATATAATTCAGGATTAGGTATACAAGTGGTCATCATACAGGTAAAGCTTGGGTCTCCTTTTGGTCCCCACTTTGTCTGGTTTGAGATAAGATATCCTTATTAATGTTATATACCTACTCCCCACCCCATTAGTATCCCACTACTGCCAATCCCTTTCTTAAAATATTATGGTAATTGTTCAGGGTCTGCTTATGAGTGAGAACATATGGTACTCTGCTCTTTG
>NW_007011993.1:0-767 GCF_000164805.1 Carlito syrichta
TGTCCAGCCAGATGGCTGGCTATTTAAGACAGCTGGTTAGCAAGCTGGTCAACCCGCTAGTTAGCAAGCCGTCAGCCTAGCCAACTAACCAGCCAGGTATGTAGCTAGTTAACCCAGCTGGCTAGCCATCTAGCCAAACATGTAGCTAGCTACTTAAGTCAGCTGGCTAGCCAGCTAGCCAGCCAACTAGCTATTCAACTAGTTAAAACATCTGGATTGCCAGCTAGCTAGCTAATTCACCTAGCAGGTCAGCTAACTATTGAGCTAGCTACTTAAGTCAGCTGGCTAATCAGCTTGCTAGTCAACTAAATTGTTGTCAGCTAGCTAGTCATCTTGCTCGTCAACTAACTTGTTAAGTCAGCTAGCCAGCTAACTAGCCAGTTTGCTAACTAGATAAGTCAGTTAGATAGTTATGTCAGCTAAATAACCAGCAAATAACCTAGTAACTTAGCTAACTAGTTGGCATGCAACTCAGCTACCTGCTCAGCTAACTAGTTGGCTCACCCTCTTTCAATGAGTTCAGCTAATTAGGCGACTCACTCCCCTGCCAACCAGTCAGAAAACTAGTCGACTCACTCACCAGCCAACAGGTCAACTAACTTGTCGCCTCACTTTCAAGATAATAGGTCAACCATCTGGATAGATAGTTATTTAAGCTAGTTAAGTCAGCTGGCTAAGTAGGAAGCTAGCTATATAAGTCAGCTTGCTATGTCAGCTAGTTAGCTAGTTAAGCCAGATAGTTAAACCAGCTGGCTAGATAGTTAGAT
>NW_007011994.1:0-421 GCF_000164805.1 Carlito syrichta
ACAAGACTATTGAAAAAACTTGTATATTGTCACATAAAATGACTCCAGAAAAGTCTGGTGACCAAATATTTCTTTGGCTATTACTTTCTACAAACTATGATCACACTATCCCTTTTCCAAAACCAGGTTTAGACTAGTTTTATTTGTCAAACTCATACATTGTTATCACCCCAGGGAAAACTTTCACAATTGGCCCAAATATCTGTTGTCTCCCTTCTTCTTTGAACTGTTATATGCTTTCACTACTCTGTCGATCCTTGACACATTTTTTATTAACATTTATTTATTTTTGTTGGAGGATAAAAACAATAATCATCATAGAGTATTTTTAAAGTGCCAAAATGTCCAATAAATGAAATGGAAATCCCCTACAACTACCTCTTCTTCCTTTTACACTTAAATAATAATTTAATCAACAAAA
>NW_007011995.1:0-419 GCF_000164805.1 Carlito syrichta
AAAAAAAAAAAAAAAAAAAGAAACATATATACACATACAAATAAGTAAACAAACAAAACAAAAAAGACACCTTCACTATTTATAAACGCATTTTTGAAGATGCAGGGAAGGAAAACCTGAGACTCAGATCTGACCATTCAAAATAGCTTAAGATGGCAAGCTATGCAATATAATGGCTATAATATGTGGCTCTGCAGCCAGACCACCGGGTTCAAATCTACGCCCTGCCATGTAGCAGTTGCATATTCTTGAGAAAATATTTACTCTCTGTAGATATCAGTTTTCTGATATGTGTAATGGAAATGGTTAACAGCTATGCATCTAGGAAGACTAAATGGGCCTAAGTGACTAGCACATAAAAAGAGGTGATGATGATAATGATGGTGATGACAGTGACGGTGGTGGTGGTCATGGCGGTG
>NW_007011996.1:0-635 GCF_000164805.1 Carlito syrichta
CCCTTGCAGTGACTCTCCTAGGCTCTTGATTAGAACACATTGTTGTTCCAGTAAAAAATAGCAGAACATTTAGGAACATGTGCTTTTACTCTAATGAAGATAAGGAAGAATATTAAATAGATGAAACATTTCTAGCCCAGGGTAATATGTCTAAACTAAAAAGCATGGGCATGAGATCAAACCACAGAAGTGCTGTGGCTGCCTCAAAAGTGAAAAATGATGGATGATGATCATCCTGATCATAAGAAAAATAAAGAGTTTATACTAATCTGGAAAGTACCACAAGGTAAAGCAGCTAGATCATGTTCCCTGATCAATACAAGAAAAATGCCGTCAATAAAGTAGGTGAGTACCATCCTTCACAAGGCAGAATTTAGAAGCTGCGTCCATAAGTTTTCTTGAACTATACAAAGAATGATTCCCTCAAGAAGATGCGTGTGCGTGGCGTGGGCATTCATTGCAGGCATAAGACTATTTTCACAGAAAAGTTTGATAAAATTTTCCCCTCTGAAGGCCAAATATATTTTTGTCACTTATTTTAAATGTAGAGAAAATTTTAATAAGTGCCTAAAAATCACATTGATATCAATGAGGTGCCCTTGACAGAGATTTGAGGTAGGCTGCCAGATAAACTA
>NW_007011997.1:0-616 GCF_000164805.1 Carlito syrichta
CAGTCACTGAGGCACATATAATAGAGCAGTATCAGACACTGAGGAGATCATCACAACAAAAGTCTACTCACTGAATCATCCTTCAGAAGTCACTGAGACAATCATCACAGAAAAAATGTCAGTCATAGAGAAAATCCAATCAATAGGGCATCCACTACAAAGGTGAATAAGTCAATGAGGTATACATCACAGATGAGGACCAGTCACTGAAGCAACCATCATAAATGAAAACCAGTCACTGTGGCACCCATTAGGAGGAACTTTGTCATTGGGGCTCCAATCACAAAAGATGGCTTGTAAATGGGGCAGTCATCACAGAGGAGGTAAAATCAGTATGATGCCTGTCCTAGAGGAAACCCACTGGGACATGTTTGAAAGACGAGGTTTAGTCACCAAGTCACACATTATAGAGGATGCCCAGTCACTGAGACATCTCTCACAGAGAAGAGGCAGTCACTGGGATACCTCTTATGCATGCCCACCCAGAGTATGGCTAGTCTTTGGGACATACAATTTGTCAGATGAACAGTCACTCTGGCACCAATCATAGTGGAGACTCAGTAAATGTAGCTCCTATTTTGAAGGTGGCACTCATCATAATGGGACACTCATCATA
>NW_007011998.1:0-5250 GCF_000164805.1 Carlito syrichta
GGAGAAGAGACCACTCGGAGGCAGTTCTTCTGGGATCAGTCTGATCAGGACTGAGTCCAAATTTATTCGGACTCCTTCCAAACTTATATACCATTTTCTATACCCTCCAGCAGTGTGATAATCACTTGCTGGGGGCGTACAAATTCCATACATATTGCGCTTTACAAACTATGCATCACAAGACCATCATGAGACTTGCAAGTTCCAAGCAAACACTTACAATTCCATGATGCATGACTTACTTCACAAAACTTACATTAAAATCACAGGTGCACAATTTCAATACAGATAGTACAAAGTGTTTTCCATAATGTTAAATAAATCATTCATATTATACTTTTTGTTCTAAACCCTGATTAATACAAAAACTTTCTAAGTTAACACTAGGCTCAACCCAAGTTCACTGACTCCTAATATTTTTAATGATTAATATTATCAACTTAACACTATACTATAATCTATAAGTTTAGTTAAATTACTTAACTGTAAGTTATACTATTAACCTATTATGATTTAACGTAATGCCTTATAATTCAGTTAAAACTTATTCTTAAACTACCAAACTTTACTATAATTCATATGAGTTTCATATGTCTAAACTTTAATTTTTATATAATCTGATGATTGAACTTTAATACTATGCTATATCTTATTAAGTTAATATCTTATCCTAAATTCTTTCATAAATCTTATGGTAGTTGTCATACTCTTGAACAAGGAAATGTATGGTTGTCATGACGGTGGCCAAGGGCTGAAGCAAACAGAGTTTCGGTAATTAACGAAACAAACAAACAAAAAAAACGCTCTGCCTGGCTAGAGGCAGGGTGATAAAACTATTATGGTAATTTAGTTTCTAATCTTAGCCCTAGGGGAAACTGCTTTCGGGAACAAGAGCTGACTAAACAGTCTACCAGGAAATAGAAGTTTAAAAATGTCTTGAAAAAGGAGTACAACTTAGAAAGACAGAGAAAAATAATTCTGCTGTGCACTTTCCATCAGGCATATTGATATTTACTTATAAGTTTTACTGCCATGTATGCACACTGGTCACTAATCACATGCCAATATTATAGGTATAACTGATATCCTATGTCAGAGGCAATCTTCCAGATGGGCCTTTACAGGCCTCAGCCATGTAGCTATAGATGTTGGCTCCCAACAGACTAGCCCTCCTGTCTGATGGGTGCCCTAGAGACTGATCTTATTTTTTAATGGGTGTCCCAGTGACTAACCCTCCTCTGTTATCAGTGCCCCAATTATTGGCCTTTCTTTGTGTTGGGTGCCACAGTGACAAACTCTTCTATACATGTCCCAGTGAATAATGGTCCTCTCTGATTCAAGCCTTTGTTTCTGGTCCTCCTCTGTGATGTGTACCATAGTGACTAGTCCTGCATTTTGCTGGATACCCCAGTGACTGCATCTCCTTCTTGATGGTGCCCTAGTGACTGGCCTTTCTATGTGATGGAATCTCCAGTGGCTACCCCTTATCTGTAATGGTTATCCCAGTGACAATCCCTCCTCCACATTTGGTGCCTCAATATAAAGTCCTCTGTGATAGGTGTTCCAGTAAATGGGAATCTTCCATAATTGGTGTTCCAGTGACTTGCCCTTCACTGTGATGGGTGTACCATTGACTGTCCTTCCTCTCTGATTGGTACCCCAGTGACTGGACCCCCTCCACTTCAGTGCCTGGGGGAAATGTTCTCCTCCATTATAAGTAGTCCAGGGACAGTGTTTTCTCTGTGTTTGGTGCCTAATGACTGGCCCTCCTCCATGGTGGTTTCTCAGTGACTAGTTCTCTTCTGTGATGGATGTCTCACTTCCTGAGTTCTCTCCATAAATACTGCCCCAGTGACAAGTCCTCCTTTTGAATGGTATCCCATTGACTTGAAAACTTCCATAATATGTATCCCAGTGACTGGACCCCTCTGTGATAGACACCCCACTCACTAGTCTTCATATAGGAAGGACCACAGTGACTAGATCACCTTTGTGTTTGGTGAAAGAGTGACTGAGTGTTCTCCTTCATGGGTAAGCCAGTGAATAATTCTTATCTGTGATTGTCACCCCAATGACTTCCCATCAGTGGTGGGTGCAGCAATGACAAGTCTATTCCTGTGATTAGTGTCCTCAAATCTTGTTCTCCTGCAAAATGGATGCCCAAGTGACTAAAACTCCTCTGCAATGGATGCCCCAGTTTCTGGGTCTCCTCCATAATAGGTGTCCCTGTGACTGGTCCTCGTCTGTGATTGGTGTCCCAGTGACCAGGCCTCTTCCAAAATAAGTACTCCTTTGATGGGACATACTCAGTCCTTGGAGCTCAGTGTCTAGACTTCCAACGAATTGTGTGCTCCAGTGACTAGCCCTCCTCTCTGACGATGTGTATTCCAGTAACTAGGGCTCCTCCATAATTGGTGTTTTAGTGATTAGCCCTCCTCCATTAGACGCCAATGACAGTCCCTTCTTTGTCATGCATTCCCCAATGACTGCCCCTCCTCCTAAGTTGGTTCTCTGGTGACTAGCCCTCATCTGTGATGGGTGTCCTAGAAACTTGGCCTCATCCATATTGGATGCCCTAGTGACAAGCACCTTGTTGATAGGTGTCTCAGTAACTGGCCCTTTTCAGTGATGGCTGTCCCAGTAACTAGTCCTCCTGTGTGGTGTTTGTCCCAGTGACTGGTCCTCCTCTATATTGGCTGCCCCAGTGACTGGACCTCCTGTTATTGGTCCCTTGTTGTCTAACCCTCCTCTGAGTAGGTGTCCCAGTGACTAGATCTCCTTTGTGAGAGGTCCCTTGTGACTTACCCACTGCTGTGATGAGTGTGCCAGTTACTGACATTAGTCAGTCCTGGGTGCCCATTTAACTGACCCATGTGCCCTTCCTCTGTGCTAGGTGTCCATTTAATGGGCCTTTTCTGTAATAGGTTCCTCCAGGAGTAAAGCTCTTCTGAAATATATATTAGTGTCTGTCCCTCTCATAAGATTTGTGCCTCAGTGACTGGGTCTCTTCTGTGATGGGTCCCTCAGTGATTGTTCTGTCTTTGTTTTTGGTGCCTTAATGACTAGACTTCCTCTCTGATCGGTGCTCCACTGACTGGGAGTAATCTGTTCACCAGTGACTGGCCCTCATCTGTGATGGGTACTCCAGTGACTGGCCTTTTTTGTGCTGTGTTCCCCATTTACTAGCACCCTACACTGATGAGTGTCCCAGAACTGGCTTTCTCTGTGTCAAGTGCTGCTGAACTGGCTCTCCTCTGTGGTGGGTTTCATGGTGACTGACTCTTCTCTGTGTTGAGTGTCACATTTACTGCCTAATTAATGTGATGAGTGTACCAGAGATTGGCATTCTCCTGTGATGATTGCCCCAGTGTCTGTCACTGCTTCATTATAGGGGTCACAGTGACTGACACTTCTCTGTGATGATAGTTCCAGTGACTGATTCTCCTCCGAAATGTATGACCCAGTGATTCACCTCCCTATTTGATGTGTGGTCTACTAACAGGCCTTCTCTGTGATGGGTTCCACAGTGATTACATCTTCTCCATAATGGATGCCCAGGTTACAGTTTCTTTTCTGTGATGTGTGCCTCAGTGCCTTGCCCTCTTTTGTGAAGGGTGCTTCAGAGACCAGTCTTCCTCTGTGATGTGTGCCTTAGTGAAATTCCAGCCTGTTATGGTGCTCCATATACTGGGCTTCCTCTGTGATGATTATCACAGTGAATAGCCCCATTCTTTGATGGGTGGCATTAGCAGGCCTCCTCTGTGATGGGTGCCCCTGTGATTGAAGCTTTTTTGTGATCCTTGCCCAGTGATTTTTCCTCCTTCAAATGACATCCCAGTGTTTGGAAATCTTTTAGGATAGGTGACTCAGTTACTAGCCTTCCTCTCTTGTGAGTGCCTCAGTGACTGGCTCTCTTCTATAATGTCTACCAAGAGACAGGTCCTCCTCTGTGATGGGTGTCTTTGTGACTGCGTCTTCTAATGAGTGCTCCAGCGACTGCCCTATATTTGTGACTAGTGCCTCCGTGAACGTGCCTCCTCTGTGATAGGTGCCCCAGTGACTAGCCCTCTTCTGTGATTAGTACCATACTGATTGCCTCCTTGGTGATGGCAGCCCATTCATTTTCCCTCTTCTTTGATTGGATAACCAGTGACTGACACACATTTAATGGATGCCACAGTGACTGCTTTTTCTTTATGATGGGTGCCTCAGCGACTGGCCCTCTGTGTGTTGTGTACTACAGTGACAGAACCATTTTTGATGGCTCCATTTTGACTGGCTCTTGTCTGTGATGGGTACCTCAGGTACTGGTTCTCCTTTGCAATGGGAGTTCCTGTGACTGTCATTTATGATGGGGGTCTCAGTGAGTAGACTTCTGTGAAGATTGTCCAAGTGACCGAATCTCCTCTATGACATGTGCTCCAGTAACTGTAACTTCTCTGTGATGGATGCTTCAGTGACTTGACCTACTCTGTGATGAGAGTCCCATGATTGGCTCACCTATATAATCAGTGTCCCTGTGACTGACCCTCATCCATAATGAATGCCCTAGTGATTACTACTCCAGTGTTGTTGGTGACCCACTGTATGAGTCACCAATATGGTGGTGGCCTCGGTGGTGGCCTCGGTGATTGATCAGGCTCTATAATCAATCACTATGGTGGTGGCCTCGGTGATTGATCAGGCTTTATAATCAGTTTCCCAGATACTGGCCATCATCTATTATGGGTTCCCAACTGACAGAACCTACTCTGTTATTGGTGTCCCAGTGACTGTTGCTCATCCATCAGTTTCCACAATGAGTAACCTTTCACTGTGATTGGTGTCACACAGCACCTCCTCAATAATTAGTGCACAATGTCTAGCCCTTCTTTGTGAGGTAAGTCCCCAATACTAACCATCCCTTTTAATGAGTACTGAGTACCTGGCCCTCCTTTGTAATAGGATTTCTAATGACGGGCCCTTCTCCATGACTGGTGCCCCGGTGACTTTTCCACCTTGTGATAGGTGCCACAGAGACAAACCATCTTCTGTGATGAATGTCCCAGTGACTAGCATTCCTGTGTTATGCATGCCATTGTGACTCATCCTACATTGTGTTGAGTGTCACATTGACTAGGCCTGATCAGTGATGGGTGCCTCATTGACTGCTCTCCTCTGTGATGGGATACCTAATGACTGTCTCTCCCATGTGATGGATACTCCAGCAACTGGTTCTCATCTGTAATGGTTTTCCCAGTGACTAGTCCT
>NW_007011999.1:0-417 GCF_000164805.1 Carlito syrichta
ACAGAAAAGCTAACTAGTCGGCTTCCTCACCAGCTGACTAGTTAAGTGAACTCACCTGTCAGCTCACTCGCCAGACGACTAATGAAGGCAGCTCACTCGTTGCCTAATTGGCCAACCAACTAGTGACGTCTGCTCAATGGTTGGCTCAATCGCTGGTTGACTAGTTAAGTGTTTTGAGTTGTTGAATCACTCACCAGCTTACTTAATTTAGCTGACCAGTCAGCTCACTCACTGGCCGACTATTTAATTCAGCTGACCAGTCAGCTCACACACTGGCCGACTACTTTAAGTCAGCTGACAAGTCGGCCCACTCATCGTCCAACTAGTTAAGTCAGCTGACAAGTCAGCTTACTCACGGGCCGACTAGTTAAGTCAGCTCAACTGTCAGCTCAATCGCAGGTCGACTAGTTAAGTAAG
>NW_007012000.1:0-414 GCF_000164805.1 Carlito syrichta
GATAACTGGCTGGCTAGCTGGCTAGGCAGTTGGGTAGCAAGCTATTGGGCTGACCAGCTGACTAGCCAGCCAGCTTAAATAGCCATCTGGCTGGCTGGACGGTTGGAGAGCCAACTGGCTTAACTATCCAGCCACTCTGCTGGTCAGCCAGCAAGTCAGCTGGCCTATCTAGCGTGCCACCAACCTGACTGAGCAGCTTGCTTACCAGCCAGCTTAACTTGCCAGACACTTATCTAGCCTGTTGGCTAACAAGCTGACTTAATCCTAGCCAGCTGATTAATTACCTAACTACCTTCCTAGCCAGGTGGCTTAACTGCCTCTCTTAACAAGCTATCGAGCTAACTAGGCATTTGATGGAACTAGTGAGATATCCTAGCTAGCCAGTTGAATAGCCAATTGAATTAACTAGCTGAC
>NW_007012001.1:0-523 GCF_000164805.1 Carlito syrichta
CTAGCTACATACATTACCAGTTGGCTACCAGCTCTCTTAACTAGCTGAATTAACCAGCTGGCTAACTGACTGACTTAACTAGCTCGGTACCTAGCCAGCCGTCAGCTGACTTAAGTAGCTGAGTTAGCTAGCTAGCAAACTAGCTGGCCAGCTGATTTATATATTTAGCTAACTAGCTAGCTACCTACCTAGCCAGCTGACTTCAATAGTTATCTAACCCACTAGCTACCTAGCTAACAAGCTGACTTAAATAGTTGGCAGTCTAGCTAGCTTATTGACTTAACCAGCTAGCTAACTAGTAAACTGACTCCTTACGTAATGTGCTAGCTAGCTGACTTAATCATCTGATTTAACTCATTAGTTAAAGAGCTAGCTAGCTGATTCAACCAGCTGACTTAGTTCATTGGCTAACTAGCTGACTTGCCTACTCAACCAGATGACACAACTCGTTTGCTAACTAGCCAGCTAGCTGACTCAACCAGCTGTCTTAACCCATTATTTAACTAGCTAACTACCTCACTCA
>NW_007012001.1:1970-2643 GCF_000164805.1 Carlito syrichta
AGCCGATTAACTAGCTGACTTAACTAGCTAGGTACCCAGTTCTTCCAGGCTGAGTTAACTAGCTGATTTAACTAGCTAACTACCAGCTAGCCAGCTGGATGGTCAGCTGACTTAACTATCTGACTTAATTAGCTAGCCAGCTGGATGGCCAGCTGAATTAAATAGCTGACTTATTCAACTAGCCAGCTTAAGGCCAGCTGACTTAACTAGCTACCTACCTAGCCAGTCAGCTGGGAAGTCAGCTGAATTATCTAGCTGAATTAAATAGTTAGCCAACTGTCTAGCAGGCTGACTTATCAAGCTTAATACCTAGACAGCCAGCTACCTAGCCATCTGACTTAACTAGTTGACTTAATAAGGTAGTCAGCTGACTAGTAGGCTGACTTAATTGCCTAGCTATCTAGCTAGACTGCTGGATAGCCAGCTGACTTAACTAGCTAGCTGCCTACATAGCTTGCTGTCTTGCCAGCTGACTTAACTACCTAGCTACCTAGCTATCCAGCTTGCTAGTGAGCTGACTTAACAAGTTGACTTAACTAGCTAGCTAACTGGCTAGCCAGATGACTTAATTAACTAGCTACACAGCTAGGCATCTGTCTAGGCAACTGAGTTAACTCGCTGACTGAACTAGCTAAGCAAGCTGATTTAACTAGCTGAATTAACCAGCTAGCTA
>NW_007012002.1:0-491 GCF_000164805.1 Carlito syrichta
AGTTGTGCCTCTTTTATAAGAGAGAAATGTGGCATGACTGTGATGGAAGGAGAATGGAGTGAGCTATTTATGTCCCAGTTATCTGTAGGAAGCCATTCAGCTCTTACTTTCGGGTGGGGCAGCCCTCCATCTGGGGCAGCTAATTAGTGATGATAGCTGCAATCTGTAACTTTGCTGTTTTGCTTAAGTGAGAATCATTTCTTTTCTTTGTAAAGTGATAGTTTGTTTTAGAAACTGCACAATTCAAGATAGATAAGCCCTTTGTAAACATGATAAAAGGAATGAGAAAGAAGTAGGCTCCTGTTCATTCTCATGGAGTAGCTAGCAGAAGAGAAACAAATAGTAAACTTAAGTTGATTGATACTAATTATACAAGCCAAAGAACAGAGGGGTATGAAGAAAGGAGACAAGTATACAGAGTCTCAGAGAATTGTGGAACACCATCAATCACAAAAACATGCAAATGATATAATTATCAGTAAGGGAGGAGA
>NW_007012003.1:0-410 GCF_000164805.1 Carlito syrichta
CCTCTCGGGTACAGACCACACTTTCTTGTGTCCTCACATGGCCTTTCCTTGGTATGTGCAGGGAGTGGGAGAGAGAGGCACACACAAACACAAACACACGCAAGCGCACACACTCCCACACAGAGAAAGAGACAACGAATCTCTTTCTCTTCTCCTAAGGCCACCGATGCCATCAGATTAGGGCCCCATCCTGATGATCCATCTAACCTTAATTACCTCATAAAAGCCCTGTCTCCAAATGCATCACATTGGAGGTTTAGGCTTCAACATAGACGTTTGGAGGGCGCACAATTCTGTCACTAACACCAGGATACTATTCCTTTGCCTGTAACATATGTTTACATAGGTCTGTGTGTGTGCAGTGTGTGTATATGTATACATATGCATGCAAATGCAAATATTTTCTTCCA
>NW_007012004.1:0-448 GCF_000164805.1 Carlito syrichta
GGTGAATGATTTAGGCAGTCAAAGATCCTACTCAGTAAAAGTTTAACTATGTTAGCAAATTTTTAAAGCATCATCAATAAAGTTATGGAAAGTGGTTGGATGCAAGTATCCAACTAGTCCAAGCTTAAGGCACACATAATTGTCTTTGGTTTAATTATATGCACTTTCTTAAGTAGTCTGATATTACCAAATGAATAAAACTTAAACAGGCCAAAGTGAATCAAATGGTATAGAAGGACCAGAAAAGAGGAAAGTGATCATCCAATTCTAATGACCAAAACCAAACTTGTTTTTTTTTTTTAAATGGCCAGGTATTCCCTGAAGAAGAAGAAGGAGAAAAAAAAATGAAGAACGCTAAGGCAGAATGGCAGAAAAGAGTATTTGCCATTACTAAGAATATTAATAGAAACCTGCATCACTGGTTATTTGGAAATTCATTATATTTTCT
>NW_007012005.1:0-407 GCF_000164805.1 Carlito syrichta
GTCAGCACAGAAGTCAAAACAGAAATTAAAAGACTCCTGGAAACAAATGAAAATAAAGAAGCATCTTACAAAAACTTCTTGATTTCACCAAGTCAGTTCTAAGAGGGGAATTTATGTCTCTACAAACACACGCAAGAAAATGGAAAGGTCACAAGTTAACAGCCTAAAAAAATCACCTAAGGAAGTTGGAAAGACAAGACCACTAAAACCCTAATTACAGCAGAAGAATTCAGATTACCAAAGTAAAAGCACAAATATGGGATATATGAGACAAAAATGTCATCGAAAAAATCAACAAGATAAAAAGCCAGTTTTTTGAAAGAATAAACAAGATTGATGGATTACATGCCAGAATTATGAAGAAAAAAAGAAAAAGCCTGAATCAAGACAATCAGAACTGCAAATGA
>NW_007012006.1:0-405 GCF_000164805.1 Carlito syrichta
GGAGCGTCATGGAAAGAGAGGTAGGGAGTGGTGGATGGTTCTTTGAAACTGACTTATGTCATGAGAATTTTTGCTCTCTGGGGATTCCCTCCCAGGACCCTTCCAACTGTGACTCCGTTTTCCTAGACAGAGCCTCAGCTTTGGCTGACCCCTAATAGCCTCCCCTTAGTTCTTGCTTGTGTCTGCCATCTCCTTTCACTAGCAGCCCATGAACTTGAGCCAGATCCCTTTAAAACAACTCCAAGTTGACATCACAGCCAGTTTTCACAGCTGGTCCCTGGGGGTCCAAGTGCTTTTAACCAGTTATTGGACAGGACAGGTGCAGTCCCTTCTCAGGAACAGCTCTCTGCTCTGTTGTCGTCAGCTGCTTTCACTTTCTCAGCCATGAGGGTAGGCCACAGTCCA
>NW_007012007.1:0-489 GCF_000164805.1 Carlito syrichta
ATTAAGCATGTAGAAAGAAAAAAGGAATGACCACACACTTCTCAAGAAAAGAGCAGAGCATAGAATCAACAGAGAATACAGTCCAACAAGAAACTTAACACACAGGCATCAACCCCAAAGCCAAAATAAAATAAGCAAACAAAGAAAAAACTTTACAAGAACCCCATGACAGGAATAAACAGTCACATTTCAATAATCAGCTTGAATGTGAATGGACTAAATGCAGTGTGAAATGACACAGAATGGCAAATTGGAAAAGAAACAATGGTCATAAATCAAGCATAAACAAATTCTATACGGAAATCTTGCCATGCAAATTCTCAGAACACAGTGGGAAAAAATAGCTATCAACACCTAAAAATTTTCCCAAAAGCTCACAAAGTCATGGACACTAAACAGGATGATGCTGAACAACTATTGGGTCAATAATGAAATCAAAGTAGAAATTAAAAGATTCCTAGAAACAAATGAAAATGAAGAAACATCTTA
>NW_007012008.1:0-403 GCF_000164805.1 Carlito syrichta
TCAGTTAGTTAAGTCAGTGGGCTAGCCAGTTGCCTAGCAGGATTGCTAGCTAGTTGTCAGCTGACTAACAGCTGGCTACCTAGTTAAATAACTTAGTTAATCAGCACTCTGACCAGCAGGTTACCTAGGTAGGTAGGTAATCAATTCAGCTGGAAAGCCAGCACACTATGTAGGTAGGTAGCTAGTTAAGTCAGTTGACTAGCCATCATACCATCTAGTTATGTCACCAGATAAGTCAACTGGCTATCCAGCTCTCTAACCAGGTAGGTACATAGTTAAGTCTGCTGGATAGGCAGCTGACTACTTTGTTATTCTAGCTTTTT
The DNA here is from genome assembly GCF_000164805.1 of Carlito syrichta. NCBI lineage: Eukaryota > Metazoa > Chordata > Mammalia > Primates > Tarsiidae > Carlito > Carlito syrichta. The sequence continues at coordinate 324 of NW_007012008.1, forward strand.
ATGTCAGCTGGCTAGGCTGCTGGCTACCTAGGTAGCTAAGCAATTAAGTCAGCTGGCTAGCCAGCTGGACAGCTTGTTAA
>NW_007012009.1:0-7485 GCF_000164805.1 Carlito syrichta
CAAATAATTTTGAGCTGGGCATCATGGTGCACATTATAGTACCAGTTACTTGGGAAGCTGTTATCACTTGAGCCAGGAGTTCAAGGTTGCAATGAGCTATGATCATGACTGTACTCCAGCCAGGTGACAGTGTGAAAACCTGTATCAAAAAATAAAAAAGAATAGAAATAAAAAGAAAGTCTGTACCCAATCTTCTTCTTACTCCTCATCTTAGACAACCCTTAATCTACTTTCTGTAGCTATGGATTTGCTTGTTGTAGACATTCTTATAAATGAAATCATACAATATGTGTCTTTTGCAACAGACTTCTTTCACTTAGTGTAGTGTTTTTAAGGTTCATGCACACTGTAACACGTATCAGTCCTTCATTTCTTTGTGCCTGAGAAATAGTTCACTGTATGGATAAGCCTCATTTTATTTGCTCATTTGTCAGTTGACGGACATTGGGTTGCTTACCTCCCCTTTTCTTGGCTGTTACAAATAATTTTGCTTTGAATGTTCATGTACAAGACTTTATGTTTCATTTCCCTTGGATATGTTTGAACCTAGGAGAGGAATTGCTGGGTCATATGGTAACTTGATACCAAATATGCATTTGATTTATGATCAATACATATTATGAAGTTCATGGCTAACATTGTTTGAGCACTGACTGTGTGTGCTGGGCCCTGGACTCACTGCTCTACATGCATTGCTTTGTCATGTAATCTCTGCATCATAGATAGTATAACTAACCCATTTTACAGACATAAAACTGAGACTCAGACTCAAAGTCAAATGTCTGAGGTTGCATTCAATAAGAGGCAGAGCTGGAGCTCAAAACCACATGTGTCTCACAAGAAAGTCCCTGACAGTAGGCCTGGCTCCTCCCAGAGTGTGGAATAGATGGTGCCTCCCCCTTAGGAAGGGCTAGGTGTCACCGTAGGAAACAAACAGCCCCAAGCAGCGGAGATTTTCCATGATGAAGATTTCCTTCTTGCTCATGCTACACACACAAGCACCACGACTCTCTCGGGACCTGTGTTCCATATCCCCACATCCTGACACCCTGATAAAGGAATAGGCCCCATGGAGGTACCTGCCAAGTGCTGTTGGAGATGGAAGAGTGTTGGGAGCCGGCCACAGAAGCCCACTGAGCGTTAGGGATCAGGGAGGGCTGTGGACCCTGAGACCGCTAGGCTGCATTTGGGAGGTGTTGACCCCATTTCCTCTCCCTTTTCTTATTTGGCACTTAAGCCAGAAACAACTCTGCTAGTTCAAGCATAAAACTCTGAGATCTAAAAGGAATACAGCTACTTTAGAAATCTCATTGTTCCCATTTTCCACTAACTGCAGTTTTGGCTTTAGTACAACTTACAGTTTAAACTTGGATCACATTTGAGAAGCCTTATTGCTGGTGACAAGCTCCATATATTAGGATTAGGAATTAGAAACTTTTATAGAAGTTAAGATAGATATATAGGATTTTAGTGTAGCCATTTTGTTAAGAGATTGTAATCAATTGTTCCAAGAAGTGGCCACTGTGAACTTTGGACTGGGCCACATACTGGAGAGCCCAGCGTGATCTTTGGACTGGGCCACATTCTTTAGGAACTGGTTTGAGCTCTAGTTAAGAGTTTCCATAGCAATTGTGTAAGTAGGAATTAGCATAGAATAGAAAGGAAATAGGATTTAAGTTAGTCATCATAGGTGTTGTGTACGCATAAGCTTTAGAGGTTATTGATTATTAGAACATCATGATGCAGTAGGGATTGTTGCTTTGCTTTTGAGGAACATTAACTAAGCATAGGGAACAGTAAGACAATGTTGGGCTTGCCCTTCCTCATGCCTGAGAAAACATCTGGTGGGTGGGGGATGCCCTTCATCCACCTGGCTTTGGGTTCACGTGAAAGACATGTGAGATTGACTGTGCAAAATTTGGGGATAAAAGACCCGTTGTAATTTCCAATAAACGGCTTCTGCACTAGACAGGGGTCCAGTCTCTTTCTTTCTCTTTATATCTATCCCTCCAGTATAATAGCCAATGCCTTCTCACTGACCAGAGACCCCCGATCCTCGCAGGGGCAGGTCCCCTGCAGAAAAGAGAGTGGCCAGTCTCAATGGCTCACACTCTTCTGCCTATAGGTGACACATTTCATTTCCACTCACATATCATGAGTCAAAGCGAGTCACATGACTACATCCAGCTTCAGGAGATGAGGGGGGAACCGAATACTCGATGGGGACCCCATTAAGGCCACCACATGGTGACATCCTGTTGGGGGACTGTAGAGGGCAAAAGAGAGGAGTGGGGGGATTGGCTGGACACGACAGCAGAAGTAAGTCACCTTGAATTTGCTTTATCCTCAACCAGGTAGAGTCTGTCCCAGAGCTGCCCAAAATCATCGTTGGCAAGATGAGACGCCATGAACTTTGGAAAGAGGAGTTTGGTCAGATGTAATCAAAAGTAAACTCAGAATCAGTAGTATACATTGGGCAAAAAAATCCCTGGAAGCTTCAGTTACCCCACTCTGCTGTTGGTGAGGATGAGAAACTTGATTTAGTAGGGTGTCAGATGCCAAAAGTCCAAAGTGCTTGCTTTTTTCAATTAAGCCACTGCACTCCAGTCTGGGCGACAGAGTGAGACTCCAACTCAAAAAAAAAAAAAAAAACAATTAAACATTGTCACTATCCTCCCGCCAAGTTGTGAGCTTTATTTTTGTTTGTGTTTTGTTTTGAGTTGGAGTCTCACTCTGTCGCTAAGGCTGGAGTGCACTGGCACAGTCACAGCCACCCCAGCTTCTCTGGCAATCCTTCATTCTCAGCCTCCCAAGAAACAGGAACTACAGGTGTGTGTTGCCATGCCCAGTTATTTTTTTGTTTTTGATTTATTGTAAAGACAAGGTCTCACCAGGGTGCCTGGGCTAGTCTTGAACCCATGGGCTCAGGCAGTCCACTCAACCTGGCCTCCCAAAGTGCCGGGATTATAGACTGAGCCACTGAGCCCAGCCTCTGTGTTCTTTTAGTGTTTCTCATGTGAGCACTCAGATCGGGTGACAGATAATAAAACACTACCATCACGACCCCTTGTGTTGTGCATTTATTGTGTGAATGAACCTGTGCTAAATGTGTTTCACAACTCTTCCTATCCTCCATCTGAGAGATCCTGTGGCCTGCTTCTACCGCCTTGAATAGCCAGGAGGAGGGATGCTCCTCGTAGCTCTCGGTGCCTGTTCTTGCTTTAGGAGAGGTCAATCCTGGCTTGGTGACCACACTTAATTGTCAGACTATCCAATGGGTCCCCTGCCATGATGATCCCCAATGATGCTGCTGCTGCACATGGGTGCCAGCCTGAACCTGGTTTGGGTGAAAGACATGTGAGACATGTGACATGTGAGACATGTGAAAGACATGTGAGGAAAGCAACCTCTGTGAAGGACCAAGATGGAGCTGATATACCCAATGAACAGTCATTTCTACACTCAACATTATTTAGATTCCTCTCTAATAAAGGACAGAAGCAGTTTCTCAGCTATTGATAATTGTTTTGCAACACCTTCCCGAGCATTTTTTGTAAACAAGTTAATCTAATCAGCCTTTCATAACCTTGGTGACACAGACCCCATCAACATGGCAACAGCCATGTGACTAAACCACCCATCTGCCTGCCATTCATCACCCTATCTCAGTACATATGCTCATTAGTGTCCTTCATTATTACCTGAAAAAGACCACCACCCAATCACCTTAATGACCTGACTCATTCAAGGGGAAGCTTTAAAAGCGTTCAACCAGCTGGGCTCTGTGGCTCAGCCTGTAATCCCGCACCTTTGGGAGGCTGAAGTGAGTGGATTGCCTGAGCCCGCGGGTTCGAGACCCGCCTGGGCAGCGGGACCTCATCTCTACAATAAATCAAAAAATCAGCTGGGCAGAAAATGCCTGTAATTCTGGCTACTTGGAAGGCTGAGGCGGAAGGATCGCCGGAGCCCAGCAGGTGGAGGCTGCGGTGGCCGGGAACGGCCACTGCACTCCAGTCTGGGCGACAGAGTGAGACTCCAACTAAAAAAAAACAAACAAAACAAAAGCATTCAACCTCAAGCAGCCATTCGCCATTCCTTTGCTAAACTCTGTTCTGGCCACGTGGCTCTTTGAGTTACAACTACTATGTTCTTCTAGCTTTGGCTCCCTTCCTTACCTTGGGAAGGTAAATAATCTCTCTCTCTCTCTCTCTCTCTCTCTCTCTCTCTCTCTCTCTCTCATTGGCTTTCTAAATAAACTATATATTCCAATCTAACTTCTGTGCAATTATTGCATCTTTCACGTGACACCAGATTACAGACCAGAACTCCCTCCCTAGGACCGACCTAACACAAAGTATTCTCTACCACTGCCCAAGATAATGAGCCCTACTCCCCAACTTCATGGATCATGCCTTCCCAAGTTCCCAGGAGCTCTTTCATTCAGCCCACTCTCCCAGGGCCTTGCAATCCCCAAGCCCAGAATCCTCAACATATAATACCCCCTTTTGCAGTACAACCCCTCCAGAGACCGAGAACTCTCCCCAGAGCCCCCATCCTTGGCCTCTGAGATGGAACCATCAGAGGCTGAGAGCAGGTGGGGAAAAAGTGATGCAGTGTGGGGGTGGGGGAAGCACGAATTGTCCCTTTCTCATTCATCCCTAGTGGTCACCGTTAGAGAGTTGCACCAGCATCTGCCAATTTCTAAGGTGCAAGGCACATGCATTATAGGGAAATAATCTGAAACAGAAAACACAGAGACCAAGAGGTACAGAACCAACCCAAGTCTCAACTGGGCACTCAAGCATATGACCCATGGACTCAGGCACACACAGACTCATTCTGCAGACACACACACTGACACATGCAAAACAACACACAGATACACACAGGTCCATGTGACACAGCTCCACAGGGAAGATCCACACAAGCAATAGACACACAAACACAATGGCACAATCCCTCATGCAGAGACAGAGACACAGAACACAGAGGTTTGCAGATAGACACTAGGAGAAACACAAACACACACAGACACACAGGCACAATCAGGAACACACAAAGGAGCAACAAGTTCACACACACAGTGATGTATTCACAGATACGCAGATACTTACATGCAGATTTACACATCAAAAATGCACACAACCCTCCAATCCCATCCCACAGGACAACCAGACAGACCTGGCACTCCTGGGGTCACTCCTGTGGACAGTCGAGGGGAATAGACTCTAGTGTGACCTGCACCACCTGAGTTCCCATGAAATGGGATTTTTTCCAGGGTAAAATCCAGGACTGACTTTCTGCCCCTTCTAAGGCCTTCTACAGGCCTCAGCTTCCTCCTCTCTCAGAGGCGCCACCCAGACCCAAGTTCCCTCAGATCCTCTACTTTGGCTGGTGCAATCCCTCCCCTGACCACTCTGAACCTGATTCCCCATCTGTTCAATGGGAGAGTGGTGCCACCTCAGGGACCCAGGAGATGATGTCTGCCAAGCACAGTGCTTAGCACAGTGGTGACAGGAGGGGCTGCTGTTATTGTCACTGCCTCTGATGCTAAAGGCTTCCCAGGGGCAGTTGTGGGAAGAAAGACACTCTTGGGAGGTGAGGAAGCTCATGTGCACAGAGGTTCAACAGATCGCCTCCTCCTGTCCTCAGTCTCTGCACACAGCAGCAGGCACTCCCATTTGAGGAAGAAAATTGGCCTAGGGTCACATAGCAGGTCAACATCGCAGCTGGTCTTAAACACAAAGTTCTTGTCTTGCCAAGGGCTCCTGGCTCTACCTCCAGGGGCACACAAAGGCCTACCTACAAGAGAGGTTGACATGGCTTTGGGAGCATTTCTGGGACTGCAGGAATGAACTTCCTGTGTGAGGTTCCAAACTCTGTTCACTTCTTCCTTTCCCTGTCTCTGCTCCAGCTATAATCAGGGTGATCTGAAAACCCTTCCTAGAAATAATGGGTTTCTCTCTTGTTCCCTTTTCGGCTAATCTGACTTCAACTGGACCTTACCTAGTTTCTCCTTTTACAACCAGGACAACCCAATTCTGGGGCTCTCTCGTTATGCAGGCAACAGCACATAAAGATAATTTAATACCATTATTTTGGTATTCCTGCTTTGTTTTTCTCTTGCTTTTTTTTAGGGTTTCTTTATATTTGTGGTAAAATACATTGTTTTTTTTTCATTTATAGCAGTGATAGGATGTTTCTTATTTGTTATAAATTTATATATTTCTTGTTTACTATAAATGTATATAATATTATAAATACTATGAAGAGCAATACTATATATGTTACATATAATACATATATAATACCATCTATATTATAATACTATAAACTATATATAGTAATAGGATTTAAAACAATGATTTAAAGATGTCAGAGGCCTAAATGAGTTTGGTAACAGTTTGTGCAATTAGGCAGAAAAAGACATTTAGAACATTCATCTGAGGACAGGGCTCAGGCGAGATGATCATCAGTGGGGAGTTGGTCCCATCACTCCTGGTGCTGCCAAGCCCTCTGGGTACTGTCATCAAATTCCTCAGGAAAAAAGTTGATGACCTCTGTCTCGTCAAATGCCACATTCCTTAGAGCTCCCTGGGAGGTCGATTACAAAACCCAGCTTGAATTTTCTGCCCATTTGGAGTCCAAATTTAGCGTCTAGGATCACAGGCAGTAAAGTGACATAGATAAGTGATATGCTTACCCTATTTCAGATGTTAAATATCCAGGTTAGTCAGGGATGATTTAAGACCACACACTCTTGTTACCCAAAGTGGAACTCCCAGGAGTGAGGGAGCTAATTTATTGCCATGTTATGATCATATCATTCAGTTCAAACAGCCTCTTCCTTTTGATTTTATCTTATATTTCACTCATAAGGGTACTTTGAATTTCCAACTGTACGGGAATTTCTAGTTAGCTTTATTTTCTCGACTTTTTGCACAATTACATTATCAAAAACATACAATGTGATTTCATTCCTCTGAAACATAGTGAGATTTACTTTATGAACAAATAAATAGGGTTAATTTGTGTAAAGGTAGCACGTGTGCTTAAAATTAATGTATTGTCAACAGTTGTTATAGAGACATAATGATACAATGATGATAGCTAGTAGACATGACTGAGATGCTTTGTTATTAAGATGTTCTATGTCTTAACTGATGTTTCCTTGCTTATTGTATGAATTGCTGAGCGAAGAGTGTGAAACCTCCCACTCTGCTTGGGTGTTGGATTCTCCCTGCAGCCAAAACTGACCACAAGAAACCTTGGGATTTGGGAAAGAAAGGAGTGGCCCGGGGAACAGGGGAGCTGGGCTGAGAGGGACCAGAAATCATAAGATCTGCGAAGGCTCCAAGGAAGACCTGTCCGTGTCGGTTGGGACGGCGCGAGAGGGGCTCACGTGGGAGGGGGCGTTTTTTGAATGGGGGTCGGGTCCGCGAGGCGTCCATTGTGATGCGCCTGGGGCGGCAGCAGGGGATTGGT
>NW_007012010.1:0-401 GCF_000164805.1 Carlito syrichta
GCTGAATTAACTAGCTACCAACCTACATAGCCCTCTGGCTTGCCAGCTGACTTAACCTCAAAACTACCTAGCTTACCTGTTGGCCAGTAAGCTGACTCAACTCAGTGACTTAACTAGCTAGCCAGCTGGCTAGCCAGCTGACATAAATACCTAGCTTCACTCCTACACAGCTGGCTAGCCAACTGACTTATCTAACACACATAACTAGCTAACCAGCTGACTTACCTAGTTGACTTAACATGTTACCTACCTAGCTAGCCATCTGAATTAACTAGGTGAATTAACTAGCTAGCTACCAAGTTAGCCAGCTGGTTGACCAGCTGACTTAACTAACTGACTTGACTAGCTATCCAGCTGGCTGGCCAGCTGAATTAACTAGCTGACTTAGTCAGCTACCCAGC
>NW_007012011.1:0-401 GCF_000164805.1 Carlito syrichta
CTTGGAAAAAAAAAAAAAAAAAAAAGTATTTTAAGAAAAGATTGAGTTAATGCTTACAGAGTTCTTCAAGTGGTGCCTAGCAATTAGTGCATTTTCAATAAATACTATCTGTTGCTAACATATCATATATTAATACAGTATATTTTCTCTGTATGGTGCAAGATATTGCCATGTACATATGCAGGTTGAGTATCTCTTATCTGAAATGCTTGGGACCAGAGTTATTTTGGATTTCAGAATTATTTTTATTGTGAAATGTTTGAATATACATAGTGAGATGACATGGGGGAAGGGATTCAAGTCTAAATATGAAATCCATTTAAGTATCATATACATCTTACACTAGGTAACTTTCGACTATATTTTAAAATGATTTTGCACATGAAACAAAGTTTTGACTA
>NW_007012012.1:0-401 GCF_000164805.1 Carlito syrichta
CAAAAAAAAATTAAAAATTGACCAGGTGTGGTGGCATGCCTGTATTTCCAGCTACTTGAGGGGCTGAGGTAGAGGGATCACATAAGCCCAGGAGTTTGAGGCTGTGGTGAGCCTTGATCATGCCACTGTACTCAAATATGAGTGACTGAGTGAGACCTGACTAAAAAATGAACAAAATAAAAGAACCAAATGGAACTCCTATACCTGAAAAATATGATATCTAAGGGGAGAAAAAAACTTTAAATGAGCTTGACAGCAGATTAAACACTGAAGAAAAAAAGATTAATCATCTTGAAGACACAGAAGTAGAAAACTATTCGAAAAGTATATAGAGGGGGAAAAAAGACTGTATAAAATTAACAGAGCCTCTGAAACTTGTGGAATAATAGCAAGTTCTTTAA
>NW_007012013.1:0-659 GCF_000164805.1 Carlito syrichta
AACTTGTGGGACAAGTGAGCGCCCCTTTCTGGCCCCCCAGCCCTGCGACGCACCCAGCGCCCTTATAGGTGGCGGAAAGGAGACAGACTCCAAAGGCTTGTGTCTGTGGAGTGTCTTTTTTGTTGTATCCGTTTCCAGTGACGCTTCTCACAGGGCACTGCGGTCTCGAGGCTGCGGAGGGGCCGGAGAGGCTGGGGGGCGGAGGATGCAGAGGGGGTCCGCGCTCGCGGTGGTCCCCAGCCCCTCGCCTCATCGCCCGTCTGCTGGGTGCATGGCCGCGCCCGGCTGGGGGTCCCAAGGTCGGGGTCGAGTCCCGTAGGAGGTGTCAGTCCCTGGGCTCTGACTCCCCGCTGTCCCGGGGTCCCCTCAAGGCAGGGGTGGAGAGACTAGGGCGCAGACGACAGCAGAGAGAGGCGCTGGAGTCTGCCCCTGGCGAGGCCGGTCCTGGACTGCGCCTACGCCTGCAAGGACCTCGAAATACCTACGCGTTTCTGGAAACCCGGAGGGAGGAAAACACAAAAGTAACAATGACAAACTACTCCAAACCCCGTCTGACTGGCGTTCTCTCCTCTCCATTTCTGCTCTGGGCTGACACTCCCCGGAGTCTGTCAACTTTGCTAAGGAGACCCGGGCGGGGCCGTCGCGGAACCGGGGCGGCG
>NW_007012014.1:0-436 GCF_000164805.1 Carlito syrichta
CTACCGAGTATAAGTCCAACTCTCTGACTTCAATTCTTCTAAGTTTCTCCTGCTGTAAAAAGCAAGTGAAAGAGCAAAAACAAACAAAAAGTCAAAACAGACACAAAACCTCCCCCCCCACACAAACAAGAAAAAAAAGGAAACAACTAAAATATCTTATTTTTCCCAGGTCTGAGACAGCACCTTAAGGCAGCATCTGGTTGTTTCTACTATTACCCATGGATAAGATGGGAGGAAGGATGGGCGAAACTCAAATAACAAAAGGGTCTAGAAGTGTGTCATCAGTGAGTGAGATTGCCAAGTAAAACACGTAACTATGTCTTTGCTTTTAAAAAAACCCATATATATGTGTATATATATTTTAATTATAGAGATGTGGGACACAAGTGAGGATTAACTATATAAGTAGGCCTCATGCAGGTGAAATTTGAGTCTC
>NW_007012015.1:0-411 GCF_000164805.1 Carlito syrichta
GTGTTTACTTAACTTCCTAGCCTGCTGCTTGTCAGCTGACTTAATTAGATGACTTAACCAGCTACTCAGCTGACTACCCACTGACTTAAATAGTTGGCAACCTATCTAGCCAACTGGCTTGCCAGCTGACTTACCTTGATGACCTAAGATAACAAGCTGGCTAGCCAGCTAACTAATCTAGCTAGCTACCCACATAGGCAGCAGGTTAGCCAGCTGACTTAACTAGGTGAATTGAACAGCTAGTCTGCTGGCTAGTAAGCTGACTTATCTAGCTAGCTACCTACCTACTCAGCTTGCTGGACAGATGAATAAACTAGATGATTTAACTAGTTAGACAGCTGACTTATTCACTAACATCACTAGCTAGGAAAGTAGCTATCTAGCTGAGTTAACTAGCTAGCTACCTGCCTT
>NW_007012016.1:0-456 GCF_000164805.1 Carlito syrichta
TAACTAGATAGCTAGTCGGCTAGCCAACTGGCTTAATTAGCTAGTTACCTACTTAGCCAGATGGCTATCCAGCTGACTTAGCTAGCTGACTTATCTAGATAGCCAGCTGACCATCCAGCTGACGTAACTAGTGAGTTACCTAGCTAGCCAGTTGGCTAGTCACTTGAATTAACTAGCTGATTTAACCAACTACCCAGCTTGTTAGCCAGATGACTTACCTAGCTGACTTAATTACCTATCCAGCTGGCTAGCCAACTGACTTAAACAGGTCATTACCTAGCCTGCCAGCTGGCTATCCAACAGAGCTTACTAGGTGACTTATCTAGCTAGCCAGTTGTCAAGCCAGCTGACTTAACTAGCAAGCTACCTAGCTAGCCAGTTGGTTAGTCAGTTGACTTAACTAGGAGACTTAATTACCCATCCAGGTGGCTAGACAGCTGACTTAACTAGCCAGCT
>NW_007012017.1:0-395 GCF_000164805.1 Carlito syrichta
CTCTCCATTCCATTCCTCTCCTTTCCATTCCATTCCATTCCTCTCCGTTCCATTCCATTCCATTCCATTCCTCAGCATTTCATTCCACTCCATTCCACTCCTTTCTAATCCATTCCTCGCCAGTCCATTCCATTCCTCTCCAATCCATTTCATTCCATACCATTCTATTCCACCTCATGCCTTTCCAAACCACTCTGATCTATTTCATTTCTCTACATTCCATTCCTCTGCCTTCCATACAATTATTCTTCATTTCAGTCCATTGAATTGCTCTTTATTCCATTCCATTCCATCTATCCCTATTTCATTCCTCTCCATTCCATTCCACTCCATTTCATTCCATTCCTCTCCATTCCATTCCTCTTTTTTTCCTTCCATTCCTCTGCATTTTATTC
>NW_007012018.1:0-761 GCF_000164805.1 Carlito syrichta
CCACTCTACTCGACAATGAGGACCATCTGCCAAGGAAGACCAGGGACACAACCCTCACACGGAGATATTTCTTCCCCCCTGCCCCATTATTTCTGACTTTAAAGCCAGTCGCCCTTTGAACACACCATTCACAGTTGAGAATCTGTGTATGATTCTGATGATTTTGGAGACATGTTCTGGCTCTCTGGCCCAGGCAGGGCCCCGGGGACATGACCGTCATTCACTGCCAGAATCAAAATCATGGGCTCCAGCAATCCCCCTGCCTCAGCCTCTGGAGTGTCTGGGACGATGAGCACCATGACTCCAGATGCCCCGTTTGGATGGGTGCAGAAACGGGTTATCCTAGCATGGCCCAGGCTGGCCTTGAGCTCCTGGGCTATAGCCATCTTCCTGATTCAGCCTCCCAGTGCACTCGATTCCAGGCATGGGCTGCCACCCTGGACTTCTGGTTCATTTTCAATGCAGGATTGAGGCCGGGCTTGGAAACTCAACCTAGTCATCCCCAGTGCTTTTGGAAGACCAAGGCCTGTGGTCAGCCAGAGCCCATGGGTCCAAGACACACCAGGGTAACTTGGCAAGAACTCATCTCTACCCTCCATTTACAAATGAGCCGGGTGTGTTGGCGTGCGCCTGTCATTCTGGCTACTCGGAAGGCCTGTGGAGTACGGCTCATGAAAGCCCAGTGGGTCAATATTGTGCTAGCCAGGAGCAAGCCACCGCCCTCCAGCCTGTATAAAAGAGTGAGACTCCGACTCAAAAAA
>NW_007012019.1:0-392 GCF_000164805.1 Carlito syrichta
CTAGCTAGCCAGCTGGCTAGGGAGCTGATTTAATTAGCTAGCTACCCTGGTAGGCAGCCGTCTAGACAGCTGACTTAACAAACTGACTTAACTAATCAGCAAGTTAAGTCAGCTAGCTAGCCAACTGGCTAGCTGGTTAAGACAGCTAGTTTAGTCAGCTGTCTGGAAAGCTGGCTAGGTAGGTAGCTACCTAGCTAGCCAGCTGACTTAATTAGTTAGCTAACTAGCTACCTACCTATCTAACAAAATAACTTAAATAGTTAGCTGCCTTGCTGGCTAGCTGACTAACCAGCTACCTAACTAGCTAGCTTAATCGTTATCTAATGTGTTAACTAGCTGACTTAATCATCAGACTTAGCTCATTAGCTAATGAGCTGGGTAGCTGACTCAAC
>NW_007012020.1:0-390 GCF_000164805.1 Carlito syrichta
CACACACACACACACACACACACACACACACACACACACTCACACACACACACACACACACTCTCTCTCTCTTATTCCTGCTTTTTTCTCTTTCACTTGATTCTCATTCTCTCTCTCTCTCATTCTCTCTCTGTACCAGCAATATTGAACTACTTGCAGTTCTAGAATATTTCAAAGATGTCATGCCTGCCCAGTCCCATGGATTTCCTCTCCACTGTGCTGACCCTCCTAGATGTCAGTGCCTGCTATGATGTGTTGCTCTGTGGGAGCAGCTGTGCTTGAAAATGATTTTCTGGCCAGATAGTTGTTGGCCTGGTGGCCCTGGGTTGGCATTGTTTTTGGACTGGGGGTTGAATTAGAGTGGGAAAACAGTAACTGGGTCTGTTGTTA
>NW_007012021.1:0-458 GCF_000164805.1 Carlito syrichta
ACTTTAGAGGAGGACAAGTGCATTGATGACCAGGAGGAGGAGACTGGAGAGAAGGACAAGGGTCTTGATGATGAGGCGGAGGGGCCTTGAGAGATTGCCGAGGGCATTGAAGTCAAGGAGGGGGCTCCTGGAGAGGCGGTCAAGGGCGTTAATGACAAGGAGGGGGAGCCTGGAGAAGTGGATGAGGGCAGTGTTGACAAGAATGAGGAGCCTGGAGAGGCAGCTGAGGGCATTGATGTCAAGCAGGAGGAGCCTGGAAAGGTAGTTGAGGGTGTTGATGATGAGGAGCAGGAGCCTGGAGATCAGGAGAAGGGCTTTGATGACCAGGAGGCAGAGCCTGAAGAGGAGGACAAGAGCATTGATGACAAGGATTAGGAGGCTTGAGTTGCTAACAAGGGCATTGACGACAAGGAGGTTGAGCCTGGAGAGATGGCCAAGGGCATTGATGAAAAGGAGGA
>NW_007012022.1:0-436 GCF_000164805.1 Carlito syrichta
AGTTAATTCAGATGGCTAGACAGCTATCTGGCTAGTTGTTTCAGCTAGTAAAGTCAACTGACTAGCTACCTAGCTAGCTAGTTAAGTCAGCTAGTTAAGTTGGCTTGCTTGCTAGATAGCTGGCTATGAAGCTAGCTAGTTATTTCAGCTAGTAAAGTCAGCTGGTTTGCTAGGTTGCTAGCTAGTTAAGTCAGCTAGTTACATCAGTAGGCTAGCTAGTTAAGTCAGCTGGTTAAGTCAGCTGGCTAGCCACCTGTCAGTTTGGCTAGTTATCTGGCTTGTCGGCCGGCTAGCAACTTAAGTCACCTAGTTAACTCAGCTCACTACACTGCTGGTTAGCTAGGTAGCTAAGTCGTTAATCAGCTGGCAAGCCTGCGGGATATGTAGGTATCTAGCTAGTTCAGTCAGCTGGCTAGTCACATGTCTAGCTAGTAAT
>NW_007012023.1:0-389 GCF_000164805.1 Carlito syrichta
ACTCCCCCATAATTGGTGTCTCCAGTGTCTATGATTTCCATCTTTGTAACCATTTAGCTCCTGCATATGGATGAAAACATGTGGTGTTCGGTTTTCTGTTTCTGAGTTGGTTCACTTAGGATATTGATCTCCAGATCCTCCATCCATGTTTTTGCAAAGGACATGATCATATTCTTTTCATGGCTGTGTGGTATTCCATGGTGTGTGTGTGTGTGTGTGTGTGTGTGTATCTCACACATATCTCACATATATATCACAGATTCACACATATATCTCAGACATATCTTACATTGTGTGTGTGTATCTCACACATATCTCACATGTATCATATATATATATATATAATATGTATATATCTCACATATTCTTTATCCAGTCAACTGTTGGTA
>NW_007012024.1:0-389 GCF_000164805.1 Carlito syrichta
GCAGCTGCCACACAGAGGCAGCCACAAGGAAAAATTTGACAGACCACAAACCTGCCAGCCTGAGGCTGGTCAGTCAGAGAGGTGAGCCAGGTTATCTAAGGTCCCCGGAATGACCCGGTTTCCGTAGTTGGCAAGTGTGTTGAGCCTCTAAAAAGGGACTGGGTATGGACGAAGCCTTAAAACCCATCAACCCATCCTGTCCCACTGCAAGTCAGAGGGTAGCAGCCTCTAGAGTCTAGCTGTCCTAGCCTTTGGCCACAGCAGAGCCTTCCTCCGCACTACCTACTCGCCCCTGTGCCACGCCAGGCCCCCTACTTCTAAACCAGTCCAGCCGTTGTGCCCTCCACTCTCCCTGATTCTCAGTGGGGAAGGAGCAGGCAGAGTGTGGA
>NW_007012025.1:0-570 GCF_000164805.1 Carlito syrichta
AATGGAGAGGAAAGGCATAGAATCTATTGGAATGGAACAGAATGTATATAGAGGAATGGAAAGGAATAAAATAGAGAGGAAAGGAGAAGAATGAAATGGAATGGAGAGGAATGGAATAATATAAAGAAGAATATAATGTAAAGGAGAGGAATGGAATGGAATGGATTGGAATGGAATGGAGAGGAATGGAATGTAATTGAGTGGAATGGAAACGAATGGAATGGAATTGAGAGGAATAGAATGGAATGGAGAGGAATGGAAAGGAAAGGAAAGGAATAGGATGGAATGGAATGGAATTGAAAGAAAAGAATGGAAAGAAATGGAAATGAATGGAATGGAAGGGAGTGGAAAGGAATGGAATGGAGAGGAATGGAAGGGAGAGGAATGGAATGGAATGGATGGAATTGAAGGGAATGAATTGGTGAGGAATGGAAAGGAACGGAGAGGAATGGAATGGCATGGAGGGGATTGTTCTGGAATGTAGAGGAAGGAATTAAATGGAGCGGAATGGAGAGGAATGGAATGGAGAGGAATGGACAGGAAAGCAATGGAATGGAATGGAAAGGAATG
>NW_007012026.1:0-387 GCF_000164805.1 Carlito syrichta
CAGCTGACTAAAGTAGCTTACTTAGCTAGCTAGCCAGTTGACTAGCAACCTGAATTAATTTCCTAGCTACCTAGCTAGCCAGCAGACTAGCCAGCTGATTTAACTAGCTGACTTAATGATGTAGGCAGCTGGCTAGCCAGCAAATTTAACTAGCTATCTACCTAGCTAGACAGCTGGATAGCCAGTTGACTTAACTAGCTCACATAACTATGTAGCCTAAAGGCTAGCCAGCTTACTTAAGTAGCTACCTACCTACATAGTCTGATGGCTTGTCAGCTGAGTTAAATACTTAACTAACTAGCTAACCTCCTGGCCAGCGAACTGACCTAACTATTTGATTTAACTAGCTAGCCACCTGACTAGCCAGCTGATTTAACTAGTTAGCTA
>NW_007012027.1:0-532 GCF_000164805.1 Carlito syrichta
AAACTCTTCTGCATTCCATTCCATTCCTTGTCTCTCCATTACATTTGTTTCCATTCCATTCCTCTAAATTCCATTCCATCTTTCTCAATTCCTTTCCAATCCTTTCCATTGGATTTCTCTACATTTCATTCCACTCCACTCCATTCCTTTCCTCTCCATTCCATTCCATTTCACTCCATTCCATTCCTCTCCATTTCATTTCATTGTACTCATTTACTCTCCAATCGTCTCTATTCCTTTCCATTCCATTTCATTTCATTGAATTCCATTTCATTCCTATCCATTCAATTAATGTCCATTCCATTCCATTCTTCTCCATTACTCTCCAATCAATTACATTCCATTCCTCTCCATACCATTCAATACCTCTCCATTCCATTACTTTGTTTTCTTTCAACTCCCTTCGTCTTCATTCCATTTCACTCCTGTCCATTCAATTCCTCTCCATTCCATTTCTCTTCAATCCATTCTTCCATTCCATTCTATTCCTCTCCATTAGTCTCCAATCTAATACATTCCATTCCATTCCTCT
>NW_007012028.1:0-514 GCF_000164805.1 Carlito syrichta
CAAAAAAGTTAAAAGTTCTTTGACAATAAGAAAACAACCAACCTAATTTTAAAATGGGCCAAAGACCTCAACAGACACCTCACCAAAGATATACTGATGGAAAATAAGCATATGAAAAGATACTCTAGATTATATGTGATCAAGGAAATACAAATTAAAACAAGATACTATTAAATACCCACCAGAATGACCAAAATCCTTACTATGACAACACCAAATGCTGGCAAGAATGTGAAGCAAAAGGAACTCTCATTCATTGCTAGTGGGAATGCAAAATAGTACACTTTGGAAGATAGATTGAGAGAGTCTTGCAAAACCAAACATAATCACACTCCTTGGTATTTACCCAAAAGAGCTGGAAACTTATGTCTACACAAAAACTTGCACAGATGTTTATTGCATCTTTACTCACAGTTGCCAAAAGTTGGAAGCAACCAAGATGCCCTTCAGTAGATGAATGGATGCCCTCCAGTAGGTGCTGTAGTACATCAGACAATGAAATATTATTCAGCAA
>NW_007012029.1:0-662 GCF_000164805.1 Carlito syrichta
AAGCCAGCTAGCTAGTCTCCTAGCTAGTCAGTTAGCTAGTTAAGTAAGCTAGCTATTTAACGAGCCAGTTATCTAGCTAGATAAGTCAGCTGTCTAGACAGCTAGAAAGCTTGTTTGCTAGCTAGTTATTTCAGCTAGATAACCAGCTAGCTAGTCAGCTAGCTAGTTAAGTCTGCTAGCAAATCAGCTAGTTACTTAGCTATTTAGTCTGCTGGCAACTCAACTAGCTGGTCAGCTAATTAGTGGGCTCATTCGCTTTCCATCAGTTCCAGTCACTATTAGGCTCCCTCGCCTGCCAACCGGTCCGCAAATTTGTCAGCTCACTAGCCAGCAAACAGGTAAAGTAACTTGTCGGCTTGCTCGCAAGTCAACAGGACAGCTAACTAGTTGGCTTGCTCATCAGTCGACTAGTTAAGTCAGCTCACAAGATGGCTCACTTGCTGGTCGACTAGTGAAGGCAGTTCACCCGTTGGCTTGCTCATCAGCCGACTAGTTAAGTCAGTTCACAAGTTGGCTTGCTCGCTGGCCAACTAATGAAGGCAGCTCACCTGTCGGCTTACTCGTCAGACAATTATTAATCGACTCACTGGGTGGGCTCACTTGTAGGCCGACTTGCTAATTCTTCTGACCAATCAGCTCACTCGCCAGCTGACTAAATTTGC
>NW_007012030.1:0-382 GCF_000164805.1 Carlito syrichta
GGAATGTAATGGATGGAGAGGAATGCCTTACAGTTGAATGGAATTTCATGGAATGAAAAGGAATGGAGAGAAATTGAATGCAATGGAGAGGAATGGTATGGAATGGAGTGGAGTGGAATAGAGTGGAGTGGACTGAAATGGAATGGAGAGGAATGGATGGAATGGATTAGATTGAAATGGAATGGAGTAGAGTGGAATAGAATGGAGAGGAATGTAATGGAGAGGGAATGAGTGGAATGGAATGGAATAGATTGGAATGGAATGGAATTGTATGGAATGGCATTGAGTGGAGTGAACTGGAGAGGAATGGAAGGAAGAGGGGATGAGTGGAATGGAATGGAATAGATTGGAATGGAATGGAATGGAATTGTATGGAATGGCA
>NW_007012031.1:0-412 GCF_000164805.1 Carlito syrichta
AATGGGATGGAATGGAATGGAATGGAATTGAAAGAAAAGAATGGAAATAAATGGAATGGAGGGGAGTGGAAAGGAATGGAATGGAGAGGAATGGAAGGGAGAGGAATGGAATGGAATAGAAAAGAATGGAGAGAAATGGAATGGAATGGATGGAATTGAAGGGAATGAAATGGCGAGGAATGGAAAGGAACGGAGAGGAATGGAATGGCATGGAGGGGATAGTTCTGGACTGTAGAGGAAGGAATGCAATGGAGTGGAATGGAGAGGAATGGAATGGAGAGGAATGGACAGGAATGCCATGGAATGGAATGGAAAGGAATAGACAGGAATGGAATGGAATGGAGAGGAGTATGGAGGAATGGAAAGGAATGGAATGGAATGGAATGTAGATGCATGGAATGAAAGGGAATGA
>NW_007012032.1:0-379 GCF_000164805.1 Carlito syrichta
ACTGCAAGTAATAGAGTCTAATCCAGAGAACCGCAAGCAGGGAGACACTGGGTTCAGGATCACTTTTGGAGACTGACCTTGGTGAAGCGCAGACAAGAGCTCAAGTTTTTTGTTCCTCACTCCATGTACAAAATAGTCACGATACCACTGCTGACCCCAGTGGCCATATCATTCCTGCAGGCAAAGGATCCACATGAAAATAATCAATTTACTTGGGCTGCAACTGCAGCACTGAAAATTTAAATTGAGAACAAAATCTTCCCAGTTCTTGGGAAGGAGAAAACCTTAAGTATCGGGTACAATGAACTGGTCATTTCTACACTTCACACTGTTTTAGTCAATACATAGGTAGACCATAACATTGTTTTATTGACGTAAG
>NW_007012033.1:0-377 GCF_000164805.1 Carlito syrichta
CAGCAACTTGAATGGGTTTAGAGTTGATCATACTCAGTGATCTATCACAGAAAAAAAGAATGGAGTTCCATATGTTCTCACTCATAAGGACCTTGAGAAATTACAATACTATAAGAAAGGGACTGGTGGAATTGGCAAACTGTCAAGGGCGTGGTGTGGGATTGGAATTTGAGGAAAACTGCCATGGGAGGGAGGAGCATGCCTCAACAATATGAGTACCTGCATAATCAATGTAATCAACGTTTGTATACCTAACCCTGAATTGTACCCCACATCTTTTTATTTTATGTTATTTTAATTTATTTTATTTTATTTCATTTTATTTTTTGAGTTGGAGTCTCACTCTGTCACCCAGATTGGAGTGCAGTGGCCGCTCC
>NW_007012034.1:0-1220 GCF_000164805.1 Carlito syrichta
TAATAGCTAGCTAACTGATTTATCTAGCTGATTTAACTAGTTAGCTAGCAGACTTAACTACCTGACTTAACTTGTTAGGGAGCTGACACAACCAGCTGACTTAAGTAGTTAGCTAACTAGTTGTCTACCTGACTTCACTAGCTGTCTTCACTAGTTTGCTAACAAGTTATCTGAGTTCACTAGCTGAATTAACTAGTTAGCTAACTAGTTAGCTATCTGATTTAGCTAGCCAACTTAAAGTTAGTTAACGAGTTAGCTAGCTGACTTAGATAGCTGACTTAACTAGCTGGCCAATGAGTTAGCTAGCTGAATTACCTAGTTGGCTAACCGGTTAGATAGCTGACTTAACTAGCTGGCTAACGAGTTAGATATCTGACTTAATTCGTTGGCTAATGAGTTAGGTACCGAATTAACTAGTTGTCTGAGAATTTTGCTAGCTGACTTAACTAGTTGGCTAAAGAGAAAGCCAGCTGAACTAACTAGTTTGTTAACGAGTTAGATAGCTTACTAACTAGTTTGCTAACAAGTTTGCTACCTGACTTAACTATTTGGCTAATGAGTTAGCCAGCTGACTTAACTAGCTGGCTAACTAATTAGCCGGCTGACTTAACTAGTTGGCTAACGCAGTTGCCAGGAGAGGTAATTAGTTGGCTAATGAGTTAGCCAGCTGACTTAACTAGTTTTATAACGAGGTAGCCAGCAGACTT
Source organism: Carlito syrichta (assembly GCF_000164805.1). Classification (NCBI taxonomy): domain Eukaryota; kingdom Metazoa; phylum Chordata; class Mammalia; order Primates; family Tarsiidae; genus Carlito; species Carlito syrichta. Next base: position 708 of record NW_007012034.1, read on the forward strand.
AACTACTTGCCTAACGAGTTATCCAGCAGACCCAACTAGCTGACTAAGGAGTTCGCCAGGTGAATCAATTAGGTGGATGTCTAGGTGGGCAGCTGACTCAACTAGATGACTAACGAGCTAGCCAGCTGACTCACCTAGCTAGCTACCTAGCTAGCCAGTTGGCTAGCCACTTGACTTAAATAGCTGACAACTAGCCAGCCAACTGGCTAACCCAGTGATTCATCTAGCTGACTTAACTAGTTAGCCAGCTGTCTAGCCAGCTGACTTAACTAGTTGACATCATTAGCTAGTCATTTGGCAAGCCAGCAGGCTTAACTAGCTAGCTATCTAGCTAGCCAGCTGACTAGCCTGCTGACTTAACTAGCTTAATTATCTAGCCAGCTGGCAAGCAAGCTGAATTAATTAACTAACTACCTAGCTAGCCAGCTTGCTGGCCAGCTGACTTAACTAGATGAGTTAACCAGCTAGCCAGCATGCTTGCCAGTTGAATTAACTAGATGACTTAACTAGCTA
>NW_007012035.1:0-726 GCF_000164805.1 Carlito syrichta
AGTAAAGGTGTACTTCTGAGCGATATGCTTGCAAATTGGTTGATATTAAACAAACTCATATATTTGGTTGAAATTATAAGTATTTATGAGTAAGAAGAGCTAAGTGCATTTGATGAAATGGAGATTAAAATTATACTTAAAGTCAAACACAAGGATGAGGAACATCTGCTTTCAGTCATAAGAATCAGTGTTGAAACATGCTCCACAGGGTCCACAGCCTGGTCAAACAACAGTTCCTTCATTTGTAGAATTTCACATGAAGAAAACAGTGATTAAGAAAACAGCTCAGGTTCTTGCTATTGTGAACAATACTGCGACAACCATGCTGCCCATCAAAAGAGGACTGGATTAAAAAAATGTGGTACATATACACGATGGAATACTACGCAGCCATAAAAAAGAACAAAATCATGAATTTCGCTGCAACCTGGATGGAACTAGAGTCTATAATACTGAGTGACCTTTCACAAAAACAAAAATCCGAATATCACATGTTCTCACTCATATAATGGACCTTGAACATCCAATGCAATACTATGAGAAAATGACTGATGGTACTGGGAAACTATGGGGGGGAGGGGGATGGGATTAACAGTAGCAAATATCTGTCGGGGGATGGGAAAACACTTCTTATTTACAGGGTGCCTGAATGAAACGTCATTGTACACCTACCCTTAACTGTACCCCACAAAACCATAATAAAAACTACTGATTAATGAAAAAAAA
>NW_007012036.1:0-497 GCF_000164805.1 Carlito syrichta
AAGGTCTTTCACTTCTCTGGTTCGGAAGATGCTGAGGTATTTCATTTCTTTTGTGGCTATCGTGATTGGGATTGTGTTTTTAATTGGCGTCTCTGCCTGCTTGTTGTTGTTGTGTAGGAATGCAACTGTCTTTTGTACATTTATTTTGTGCCCTGGGACTTGGCTAAAGTCCTTTATCAGTTCAAGCAGGTTTCTGACAGGTTCTCTTGGATTTTCAAGGTATATGATCATATATCATCAAAGAGGGATAACTTCATTTCCTATTTGGATACTCTGGATTTCCTTCTCTTGTCTAATTGCCCAAGCAAGGCCTTACAACACAATGGTGAACAAGGGGGGTGGGGTGAGAGTGGGCAGCCTTGTCTTGTTCAAGTTTTCAAGGGAAATGTTTCCAGTTTCTGTCCTTTTGGCAATAATTTAGCTGTGGGTTTATTGCTAATGGCACTTACTATTTTGACGTATGTTCCTTCTATACCCAGGTGTTTGAGGGTTTTTAT
>NW_007012037.1:0-556 GCF_000164805.1 Carlito syrichta
TAGTTTACACTCCCACCAACAGTGTAGAAGTGTTCCCTTTTCACCACATCCTCTCCAGCAACTGTTGTTTTTTTGAGTTATTGATGATGATCATTCTGACTGGAGTTATGTGGCATCTCAGTGCAGTTTTAATTTGCATCTCCTTGATGACTAGTGAGGCTGAACATTTTTTCACGTATCTGATGGCTGCTTGTATGTCTTCTTTTGAGAAGTGCCTATTCATATATTTAATCCACTATGTAATGGGGCAGTTTGTTTTTTTATTTTCAGCACATTTGAGTTCCTTGTAGACCCTTGATGTTAGGCTTTTGTCAGACATGGAGTTGGCAAATATTTTTTCCCAGTCTGTGGACTATCTCCCTGCTCTCTTGATGGTTTCTTTGGCTTTGCAGAAGCTTGTCAGTTTAATGAGGTCCCACTTGTCTATCTTATCTCTTATGGCGCGGGCACTTCGGACTTTGATCAGAAATTGGTTGCCAGTTCCAACTTCCATAAGAGTATCTCCTAAATTTTCTAAGGTTCCCACAGTTAAAGGTTTTACATTTAGGTCTGTGAT
>NW_007012038.1:0-447 GCF_000164805.1 Carlito syrichta
ACTTTGTTGGAGTTCCACGATTCTGTTCTCTGAATTGACACAAATGAACACACCACATTCCGTTATGTATTTGGTCTGGAGACATTCAAAATGCAGGTTTGTGTTTTCTCTTTTACATCTCTGGAAATAACTTAGGTTCTCTTTCATCTTCTTTGAGAGAAAATTTTTCAATCTCCTTTTTGTGAATATGTTTTACCCACTTTTAAATACATCAATAGATAAATCAAACAAAAAACCGTGGTGTTAGACTCAGCTGGCTATGCTACAAACTATTTGAATGGATGGATCTTTCTGCCAACTCTTCATGGCAAAAAAAAAAAAAAGAAATGAAAATCATGTTATTTTATTTTTGCTTTGCTTTATGGAAATACTGATATTTGATTTGCGAAACTCTTTCCTAGAGTAAATCTACAAAGATAATATTTAAACCTTTAATGGGTTAGCATC
>NW_007012039.1:0-370 GCF_000164805.1 Carlito syrichta
AGCCTGATGGCCACCTAATTACGTCAGTGAGTTAAGTGAGCTGACTAGACGTTTGGCTAAATTGTGGCTAGCTAGTTAAGCAAGCTGGTTAACCGGATGTCTGTCTAGTTAAGTCAGCTAGTTAAGTCAGTCAGTTAGCTGACTGTCTAGCTAGGTGCCAGGCAAGTTAAGCCAGCTGGTTATCAGGCTTGTCAGGTAGGTGGCCAGCTAGTTTAGACGGCTGGCTAGCCGACTGACCATCAGGGTGGCTGGCTAGTTAAGTGGCTGGCTATCTTATTGTCTAGCCAGCAGGTTGCCTAATTAAGCTGGTTGGCTAGCCAGCTGGTCAGGCCGCTAGCTCACTAGCTGGCTCCCTAGCCAGCTAGCCAGC
>NW_007012040.1:0-494 GCF_000164805.1 Carlito syrichta
TATCTTCTCCCTATGGTCAGCTTCCCATTATCATTTAAACATGTTTTTCCATTAATTATAGAAGTATTTATCTTTCATCTTATTCATGATACTGTTCTTTCTCTCTTACTCACTTTCAGACCCACATTTCTTGAAACACATGTTTGTACAGGGAAACCATTTCTCCTATGCTTATTTATCCTCAGTCCTCTGCAGTCAGACATGCTTACTGGTGTTCATCTTTAAAAAAAAAAATAGACGAACTTTAGTCCTCATTTCTATTTGTGATCTGCAAGTATTTTTTAAATTTTTTTTTATTTTAAAGATGTGGGGTACGATTCATGGTTAGGCCTAAAAATGGTCATTGTACAGGTAAGGTCTGGGCCTCACTTTGGTCCCGCCTTCACCTGGTTTGAGATCCGGTTCTCTTATCCTTGGCTGTTTCCCACGACTGTCAATTCCTTTTTTATAGTATTATGGTAAATGTTCAGGGTTTGCTTATGAATGAGAACCTG
>NW_007012041.1:0-4949 GCF_000164805.1 Carlito syrichta
AAGGAGTGGAAAAGAATGAAATGGAATACAGAGGAATGGAATGAGAGGAATGGATTGGAGTGGAATGGAATGGAATGAAAGGTAGAGGAAAGGAACAGCACTGAAAGGATAGGAATGGAATGGAATAGAAGGGAATGGAAAGGAATGAATTGGAATGAAGAGGAATAAATTGAGAAGAATAGAATGTAGAGGAATAGAATGGAGTAGAACGGAATCGAATGGAGAGAAATTGAATGTATTGGAAGTGGGAGGAATGGAATGAAATAGAAAGGAATGGAATGTGATGGAATGGAGATGAATGGATGGAGAGGAATAGAATGTAGAGAAATGGAATGGAATGGAAAAATGGAATGGAGAGGAATGGAATGGAATTGAAAGGAGAAGAATGGAATGGAATGGAGAGGAATGGAATGGAATGAAGAGGAATGGAATGGAAGGGAAGGGAATGGAAAGTAGAGGAATGGAATGGAATGGAGTGAAATGGAAAGGAATGGAATGGCATGGAATGGAGAGGATGGAAATGGAATGGAATGGAAAGGAATGGAATGGCATGGAATGGAGAGGATGGAAATGGAATGGAATGGAAAGGCACGGAATGGAGAGGAAGAAAATGGAATGGAATGGAGAGGAAGGAAATAGAATGGTAAGGAATGGAATGCAATGGAATAGAGAAAAAGGAAATGGTGTGGAAAGGAATGTAATTGAATTAAATGGAATGGAGAGGAAAGGCATGGAATGGAATGGAAATGAGAGGAATGGGATGGAGTGGAGAGCATTAGAATGGCATGGAAAGAATGAAATGGAGAGGATAGGAATGGAATGGAAAGGAGAGAAATGGAATGGAATGGAATGAAATGGAGAGAAATGGAATAGAATTGAGAGGAATGTAATGGAATGGAGAGGAATGGAATGGAATGCAATTGAATGGAACGTAATGGAGAGGAATGGTATGGAACGGAGATAAATGGAATGGAGTGGGATAGAAGGGAATGGAAAGAAATGGAGAGGAATGGAATAGCATAGAGCGAATTGGAGTGGAATGGAATAGAACGGAATGGAGAGGAATGGAATGGAATGCAGAGGAATTAATAGACAGGAATAGAATGTAGAGGAATGGCATAGAATAGAACGAAAAGGAATGGAGAGAAATTCGAATGGAATTGAATGGAATGGAATGGAGAGGAATGGAATGAAATGGAAAGAAATGGAATGGAATGGAGGTGAATGAATGGAGAGGAATAAGAAGAGGAATGGAATGGAATGGAAAGGAATGGAATGGAATGGAATGGAGAGAATTGGAATGGAATGGAGTGAAATGAAATGGAGAAAAATGGAAAGGAGAATAATGGAATGGAATGAAATGGAATGGACAGGAATGGAATGAAATGTTATGGAGAGAAATGGAATGGAAAGGAAGGGAATGGAATGGAATGGAACGGAGAAGGATGGAACAGAATGGAATGGAGAGGAATGGAATAGAAAGGAAACAGATGGTGTGGAATAAAATGGATTTGATTGATATGGAACAGAGAGGATTGTAATGGAATGAGATTGAATTTAGAGGAATGGGATGTTGTGGAATGGGTTAGAATGGAATGAAAGAAATAGAAGGGAGAGGATTGGAATAATATGGAAACGAATGGAATTGAGGGCAATGGAATGGAGAGGAACCGAATGTACTGGAGAGGCATGGAATGAAATGGAGAGCAAGGGATTGTTGAAAATGGGAATGGAAAGGAAAGGAATGGAGAGGGATGGAATGGAGAGGAATGGAATGCAGAGGAGTGGAATGGATAGGAATGGAATGGATTGGAATGGAATGGAATTGAATGAAATGGAAAGGAATGAAGAGTAATGGTATAGAATGGAGAGGAATGGAATGGACTGGAATAGAATGTAACAGAGAGAAATTGAATGGAATGGAGAGGAATGGAGTGGAGTGGAATGGAATGGAATGGAATGGGATGGAGAGGAAAGGAATGAAAAGGAATGAAATGGAATGGAATGGAAAGGTGAGGGATGGAATGAAATGGAGAAGAATGAAATGAAATGGAAAATAATAGAAGGGAATGGAATGGAATGGAGACGCATGGAAAGGAGAGAAAAGGAAAGGAATGGAATGGAGAGAAATGGATTGAAATGGAATGGAGTGGAATGCAATGGAATACAATTGAGAGGAATGGAATAGGTTTGAAAGGATTGGAATGGAATGGAATAGAATGGAATGGAGAGGAATGGAATGGAATGCAAAGGAATGAATGGAGAGCAATGGAATGTAGAGGACTGTAAAAGAATAAAGAGGAATAGAATGCAGGCAAATTGAATGAAAAGGAATGGAATGGAAAGAAATGGAATGAAATGGTAAGGAATGGAGTGGAATGGAGATGAATAAATGGAGAGGATTACAATGTAGAGGATTGGAATGGAAAGGAAAAGAATGGAACAGAGAGGAATGGAGTGGAATTGAATTGAGAGAAATGGAATGGAATGGAGAGGTATGGAATAGAATGTAAATGAATGGAATGGAATGGAGTTGAATGGAATGGAATGGAGAGGAGTGGAATGGAAAGGAATGGAATGAGCGAAAATAGAATGAAGATTAAAGGAATGGAGAGGAGCGGAATGGAGAGGAATGTAATAGAATGGAATGGAAAGGAATGGAGAAAATGGTATGGAATGGAGAGAAATAGAATGAAGTGAAATGGAATGGAATGGATTAGAATGGAATGGAAAGGAATTGATAGGAATGGAATGGAGTGGAATCGAATGGAATGGAATGGAGAGCAATGGAATAGCATTGAGAGAATTGGAATGGAATGGAATAGAACGGAATTGAGAGGGATGGAATGGAATGCTGAGGAATGATTGGAGAGGAATAGAATGTAGAGGAATGGAATGGATAGAAATTGAATGGAATGGAATAGAATGGATAAGAATGGAATGAAATGGAAAGGAATGAAATAAAATGCAATCGAGTTGAATGAATGGAGAGGAATAGAATGTAGAGGAATGGAATGGAAAAGAATGCAATGGAGAGGAATGGAATGGAATGGAATGGTTAAAGGAGAGGAATGGAATGGAATGGAATGAAATGGAGGGGAATGGAATCGAATGGAATGGAGAAAAATGAATGGAGAGGAATGGGATGGAGAGGAATGGAATGGAGAAATGAAAGGCAGAAGATTGGAATGGAGAGGAATGAAAAGGAATGGAATGGAAGGGAATGGAATCAAATGAAAGAGAATTGAGAAGATTGGGAAATCTTTGAGAGAATTGGAATGCAAAGGATTGGCACGGTTTGGAGAGGAAAGCAATGGATTGGAATGGAGAGGAATGGAATGAATGGTAAGGAATGGAATGAAATGGAATGGCAATGAAGGAATGGAGACGATTAGACTGTAGAGGAATGGAACGCAAACAAAAAGAATGGAATGAAGAGGAATTGGATGGAATTGAATTGATAGAAATTGAATGGAATGGAGAGGTATGGAATGGAATGGAGAGGAATGGAATGGAAAGAAATGGAATAGAATGGAGAGGAATGGAATGGAAAGAAATGGAATGGAGAGGAATGGAATGGAGTGGAATAGAAGGGAATGGAATGAAATGGAGAGGAATGGAATTGCACTGAGTGGATTGGAAAGGAATGGAATAGAACAGAATGGAAAGGAATGAAATGGAATGCAGAGGAATGAATAGAGAGGAATAGAATTTAGAGGAATAGCTAGAATAGAAAGAAAAGGAATGGAGAGAAATTGAATGGAATGGAATGGAGAGGAATGGAATGAAATGGAAAGGAATGGAATGAAATGGAGATGAATGAATGGAAAGGAATAAAAAGAGGAATAGAATGGAATAGAAAAAAATGGAATGGAGAGGAATGGAAAGGAATTGAATGGAATGGAATAGAATTGAATGGAGAGGATTGGAATGGAATGGAATGCAGTGAAATGGAATGGAGAAACATGGAAAGGAGAAGAATGGAATGGAATGAAATGGAATGGAATGAATTGTTATGGAGAGAAATGGAAGGGAAAGGACTGGAATTGAATGGAATGGAAAGGAGAAGGATGGAATGGAAAGGAGAAGGATGGAATGGAAAGGAGAGGAATGGAATGGAATGGAGAGAAATGGAATGGAATAGCAAGGAAACAAATGGTGTGAAATGGAATGGATTTGATTGATATGGAACAGAGAGGATTGTAATGGAATGAAATTTAATTTAAAAGAATGGGATGGTGTGGAATGGATTAGAATGGAATGGAAGGAATGGAAGGGAAAGTATTGGAATAATATGGAGATAAATGGAATTGAGGGCAATGGAATGGAGAGGAACTGAATGTACTGGAGAGGCATGGAAAAGAACGAGAGCAAGGGATTGCAGAAAATGGGAATGGAGAGGAAAGGAATGGAGAGGAATGGATTGCAGAGGAGTGGAATGAATAGGAATGGAATGGATTGGAATGGAATGGAATAGAATGAAATGGAAAGGAATGGAGAGGAATACTATAGAATGGAGAGGAATATAATGGACTGGAATAAAATGTAATAGAGAGGAATTGAATGGAATGGAGAGGAATGGAATGGAGTGGAATGGAATGGAATAAAATGGAGAGGAAATGAATGAAAAGGAATGAAATGGAATGGAATGGAAAGGTGAGGGATAGAATGGAATGGAGAAGAATGGAATGAAACTGAAAGGAATAGAATGGAATGGAATGGAGACGAATGGAATAGAGAGAAAAAAAGGAATGGGATGGAGAGAAATGGATTGAAATGGAATGGAGTGAAATGCAATGCAATGGAATGAAATGGAATGGAATAGAATTGAGAGGAATGAAATAGGTTTGAGAGGATTGGAATGGAGAGGAATGGAATGAAATGCAGAGAAATGAATGGAGAGGAATGGAATGTAGAGGACTGTAAAGGAATAAAGAGGAATGGAGAGG
>NW_007012042.1:0-819 GCF_000164805.1 Carlito syrichta
AACTTGTTGGATGGCTGGTGGATGGACCTAACTAGTCGGCCTATTAGTAGGCCGATTACTTAGATAGCCTAACTTCTCGGCGACTAATTAGCTGAGCTAACTTTTTGGCTGACAAGTTGGCAGACTATTCGGCCAATTGGTTAGCTGACTTAACTGGTTGGCTGGCTAGGCAGCCGACTGGTTAGCTGATTTAACTAGTTGGCTGGTGAGGGAGCTGACAGGTGAGCTGATTTAACTCATTTTCCAGTGTTTGATCTCATAGGTCAGCTGACATAACTTGTCACCAGGTGAGTGAGACGACTCGTCAGCTGACTTAATTATGCGACTGGCGAGTGAACTGACTGGTCAGCTGATTTTAGTCAACTGACTATTGAGCCGACTGGTCAGAGGACTTAACTAGTTGGCCGGCCAGTGAGCCAACAAGTGAGTGGAATTATCTAGTCGACCAAAGAGTGAGGAAACAGGCGAGTCACCTTAACTATTCAGCTGACATGTGAGCCGAAAAGTGAGACGACTTACCTAGTCGGCTGGAGAGTAAGCAGACTAGCTAGCTAACCTGTTGTCCGGTGAGAGAGCAAACAAGTCAGTTGACCTGTTGGCTGGCAACGGAACCAACTAGTTTGCTGACTGTTTGTCAGTCAAGGGAGCCTACTAGTTAGCTGAGGTGATGGAAAGGGAGCGATCCCACTAGTTAGATGACCTGCTAGCTGAGTTTCTAGCCGACTAGTTAGCTAAGTAACTAGCTGATTTGCTCACTAACTTAACTAGTTAGCAGATTAGCTAGCTGGCCATCTAGCTGACATAACTTGATACCTAACA
>NW_007012043.1:0-368 GCF_000164805.1 Carlito syrichta
CCGGCTAGTAGCCTGACCAGTAAGCTGACTGAAGTAGTCGGCCTGCATGTGAGCCGACAGTTTATCTGACTTATCAAGTCGGCTGGCGAGTGAGCCAAAATGTCAGCTGACCTAACTAGTTGGCTAGTGAGTGAGCCGACCTGTCAGCTGACTTAACTAATAGACCGGCAAGTGAGCTGACTGGTCAGTTGAATTTAGTTGGCTGGCAAGTGAGCCAACTGTGCAGAAACCTTAACTAGTTAACCAACAATTAAGCTGACTGGTGAGTCGAGTTAACTAGCTGGCCTGCCAGTGAGCTATCAGGTGAGCTGCCTTAACTAGTCGACTGGTGAGCGAGCCAACCGTTGAGCTGACTTAACTAGTTGGCA
>NW_007012044.1:0-723 GCF_000164805.1 Carlito syrichta
CCTAGCTACCTAGCTTTCCAGCAGAATAGCCAGCTGATTTAACTAGCTGTCTCCAGGATGTAGACAGCTGGCTAACCAGCAGGCTTCACTAGCTATCTACCTAGCTAGAAAGCTGATTAGCAAGTTGATTTATCTAGCTGTCATAATTAGATAGCGTAAAGGTTAGACAATTGATGTAAGTAGCTACCTACCTACATAGCCCGCTGGTTTGCCAGCTGAGTTAACTACTTAACATCCTAGCTAACGTGCTGACCAGCTAACTGACTTAACTAGGTGACTTGACTAGCTAGCCAACTGGCTAGCAAGATGACTTAAGTACATAACGATCCTTGATAGGCAGCTAGCTAGCGAGTTGACTTAACTAACTGACTTCTCAAGGGATCCAACTGATTTAACTAGCTGACTTAACTAGCTAGCTGGCCAGCTGACTTATCTAGATGACTTAACAAGCTAGCTACCTAGCTTGCCAGATGGCTGGCCAGCAGAGTTAACTAACTGACATAAACAGTTAGACACCTGGCTAGCCAATTATTTAATAATTGCCTTAACAAGCTAGCCAGGTGGTTGACCAGCTGAATTAACTAGCTGTTTCAACCAGCCTGGCAGCTGGCTAGCCAGCTGACTTAACTAGCTAGCTACCTAGATAGCCAGCTGTGAAGTCAGCTGAATTAAATAGCTGATTTAGCTAGCTAGAAAACTGACTGGCCAGCTGACTTAAATAGC
>NW_007012045.1:0-400 GCF_000164805.1 Carlito syrichta
ATCCATTCCTGTCTATTCCATTCCATGCCATTCCACTGCATTCCATTCCTCATTCCATTTTTCTCCATTTTTTTTGACTTGGAGTCTCACTCTTTCGCCCAGACTGTAGTACAGTGGCTGCTTCCATCCAATGCAGCTTAGACCTGCTGGGCTCTGGTGATCCTTCCTCCTCAGCCTTCATAGTAGCCTGAATTACAGGAATGCGCTACCACATCCGGCTGATTTTTTTAGTTTATTGTAGAGATGATGTCTCACTCTCCAAGCCTGCCTCGAGCCCGCGGCCTCAGGCAATCCACTTATCTCAGCCTCCCAAAGGTGCAGTATTACAGGCTGAGCCAATGAGCCTGGCTTATTCTCCAATTCAATGCATTCCACTATGCTACATTCCATTCCATTTCTC
>NW_007012046.1:0-11630 GCF_000164805.1 Carlito syrichta
GGAACAAGACAATATAAAGGGAACCTTAAAACAGGTCCAGAGATTAGGTACATTTTGTTTCATTTTGTTTTTAGTGCTGAGAGGACAGAAAGCAAAGGACAGAGAAAAGCCACTGAGGTCACAGAGTACCCAGGAGGGGAGTAGCAGCAGCCTTGGAGTGTTCTTTGGAAATGGGAGAAATTGTTGTTATTATTTATAAACTGATTTGTATTAGTCAGCATTCTTGTGCTAGCAAGTCACAGGAACCATTTCAAATTAGTTTAAGAAAAAAAGGGGATTCAGTGATTTGTGTGATTCTATGGGATAATATTCTTTAAAATTTATGTGTAAAGATTACTTTGATTGCTGAAAGTGTTCATTGACTGTGACCTAATCAACACAGCAATTCAATCAGCAATGAGCATGTGATTAAGCCCAGTTAATCACAGTCCTTAGAATGGTTCATTATATCTGATGAAGATGCATGTTTTATTCTGCTAGTATTAGAAGATGAAAGGATATGATTCTGGATATGCTGATGGTCCCAATACCTTCCAAAATATAATCAATAAAGGAACAAAAGGCCAAGAAGTTGAAGGAAACTTGAAAAAAGTGCAGTGATGACAAGTCCCTGGATTCAGCTACACCTGACATCAATACATTCCCGAAATTCTCTATCACAAAATCACTAAATCCTCCTTTTTTGCTTACACTAATTTTCTTTTTTTTTTACTACATATTTTTTGTTTTAAAATTGTGGGGTACAGCTAAGGGTTAGGTATACAAATATGCATTGTGCAGGTACCCTTGTTGATGAGGTGTGTCCACCATCCCCAGGCAGATATCGATTACCATTAATCGCACCTCTCTTCGCATCCCTGACCCCCCATAGTTTCCTGTCACTGTCAATCCTTTTCTTATAGTATTACGATGATTGTTCGAGGTCCACTTATGAATTAGAACATGTGATGCTCAGATCTTTGTTTCTGTGAGAGATCACTCAGTATTATAAACTCTAATTCCATCCAGGTTGAAAATTTATGATTTTGTTCTTTTTTATAGTTGCATAATATTCCATTGTGTATATGTACCACATTTTTTAATCCAGTCATCTTTTGATAGACAGCATGGTTGGTGAACAATGCTGCGATAAAAATGCTTGTGCAAGTATCTTTTTTATAGAGTGATTTGAGTTCTTCAGGGTATATTCCCAGTAGGGGGATTGCAGGGCCACATGGAAGGTTGATTTTTAGAGCCTTTAGGAATTGCCACACTGATTTCCACAGAGGCTGCACTAATTTACATTCCCACCAACAGTGTAGAAGTGTTCCCTTTTCACCTAAGGCAATCGCAGATTTGAATCTATACCCGTCAAATTACCAGCAACATTCTTCTTAGATCTATAAAAAACAATACAAGAATTCATATGGAAACACAAATGACCAACAATAGCCAGAACAATCCTCAGCAAAAAAAAAAAAGCATGAGTTATCACACTACCAGACTGTAAACTATACTATAAAGCTACAGTAATCAAAACAGCTTGTTATTGGTCAAAGAACAGGCATATGGACCAAAGGAATAGAATTGAGATTCCAGAAGCAAAACCTCAATTTCTCAGCCAACTCATCTTCGGCAAAGCCTCCACCACCTACCACTGGGGAAAGGAGAACCTATTCAGTAAATAGTGCTGGGAAAACTGGCTGACCACATGGAGAAGATTCAGACAAGACCCCTATCTATCCCCATACACAAAAATTAACTCAAAATAGATCCTTTTTTTTTTTTTTTTTTTGAGTTGGAGTCTCACTCCATTATCCAGGCTGCAGTGCAGTGGCGCACTCATGGCCACCTCGGCATTGACCTGTGGGGATGCAATCCTTCCACCTCAGCCTTCCAAGTAGCTGGAATTACAGGTGCTGGCTACCATTCCCAGTTAATTTTTTGATTTATTGTAGATATGAGGTCTCACTATGTTGCCTGGGCTGTTCTCGAAACCGTGGGCTCAGGCAGTAGCCTCACCTTGGTCTCCCAAAGTGCTGGGATTACAGGGTTGAGTCACTTTGCCCAACCTACACTAATTTTCATTGGTTTTCAGTTACTTACAAGAAGAGAATACTGACTAATATAAACTGCAGTCCATTAAGTTTCCTAGGCCTTCTTTCAAAGGAACAGTAAATCCACAATAATCTCTGATTCATAGGTTAATCTCTTAAAACCAATATGGGGTTCCAGGTTTACTCTACCACATTATTGCTACATTTTGGTAGCCATTATATGAAATCCACTATCCTTTCTGTTTATAAAAAATAGGGTATAATTGAAAGAATCCTACATGAAGACTACGGGGCTTTGGGTCCGAGTTCCAGTTTTTCCAGGCTGCAACTTCTGTTGATCTGTTCTGGTCAAGACACATACCCAATCTGTACTTCAGTTTCCTCATCTGAAAAAACTGAAAGGATCCCAAGGAGCTTGTCCATCTATCCAAGGCAATCTACAGATTCAACACAATACCCATTAAATTACCATCATCATTCTTCTCACACCTGGAAATGACAATACAACAATCCATATGGAAACTTAAATGACCAAAAATAGCCAAAACATTCCTCAGCAAAAGAAACAAAGTGGAAGGCATCACACTCCCAGACTTTAAATTCTATTATAAGGCTACAATAATCAAAACAGTCTGGTATTGGTATAGGGATAGGCATATGAAAAATAATGGAAGAGGATAGAGATTCCAAAAGCAACACCTCAATTTCTCAACCAACTCATCTTTTGTCAAAGGCTCACCAACCACCACTGGGGAGAGGAGAACCTATTCAGCAAATGGTGCTGGGAAAACTGACCAGCCACATGGAAAAGAATGAAATAGGACACCTACGTACCACCATGCACAAAAATCAATTCTAAGTAAATCAAAGACCTCAGTGTAAAACCTCTAACTATAAGAATGTTAGAAAATGCAGGAGACACCTTTAGGCTTCATTTACATCAGGTTATTGACACTTTCAAAGGTCCTAAAATAAAGACAGACACCAAATGGTTTATCTGATGCTACTCTTTTTTTCACTGAGCCAGTGTCATTATGTTTCAAAAGTTAAAATGCAACTTTGTTCTAATTGCTAATAAAGAGATGTTGTCTCTAAAAAATAAGAAATCAACACACAAAACTAGCCATTTTTGTGTATACAATCTTATTTGTTAGTATAGATGTAAAATTCCTAAGTAAAACAAGCATATGGAATTTTTTTTCATGTTTAACAATCTTTAATTCAAATTTAAAAGTTCAATACAAGCCATTTGTAGGGCTTGAGATTTGTTCTTTTAAAAACAAGAAATGGGGAAATGCAACAAAATGATCTTTCCACTTTTCAAAAGCTTCCAAGGAAAGGATAGACCATAGGGCCATAAAAGATCCAGTTAACCAAACCCACTTTCACCCTCTATCAATTGTCTTACACCCATTCCACAATCTTAATACATATTCCTGAATGAAGATTTATAGTTAGCTTTGCTTACATAACAATTTAAAAATACTTAGCACCGGCTTGCTTCCTACAATGCCAAACAAATCATGAAACTACTTCAATATGCATTTCTTCTTTTTAAAACAGGGGAGGGAGAAGGGGGGCAGTTATTTCTAGAAAGCAATACTTCGCCTCCAGATACATTTCCCAGATACATTTTCCAGATACATTTCCCATATGCCATTCAAAAGCCTAGACACGCTCATGCTTTCAAAGTGGAATACCTAGCCTAATGTGCATAGAAACATGAATGGCAAAGTTGAAGACCAATATTATAACTATTTATTTGAAGCACAGTAAAAAAAAAAAAATGGGTACACTTTGGAAACTCAGTGGCACAAAGTACACTGCCAGAACTTGAGGGACATTATACAGTAAAAAAAATAAGAAAAAAAGAAAAGAAAAGAAAAGAAAAAGGAAAAAAAATTTCTCCTGTTTCAAATGCTATATTACATAATTTTACCTGCCGAAACAGACCATTTACAAATATTAGGTCAATAAACTGCTAACATCCATTCAAAAGGTAGTTTTTACTAAAATGCAAGCATTTTTAAAGATTGGTATCTAAACAAGAAAAGACAAAAACAAACTGGAATGAAAGCCTAGATTATCACATCTAAAATTGGGATTTTTTTGTTCAGACCTTTATATTCTTCTCTCCCTCTACCATATCCTGCTGGAGTTCCAGGTCCCATTCCTCTAGGGCCCTGTCCACCCACAGGTTTCGCACCTCCCTGCCCAAAGCGCTCAGTACGCATATCACTTCCCATAATGGAACCACTCATGGTTGCTGGTGGAACTCCAGGATTAGCTTCGTAACCTATGCCGCCACCACCTAGAGGTGGAAATTTCTGGCCTCCTGAACCATAGGGATCTCCCATGTTCATTGCTCCTCCGCCACCCATTCTCATGTCTCTTTCTCTTGGATCCATGTAGCCCATCCGGGTATAACTTTCCTTTCTTTGGCGTCTTTCCATCTCACATTGATGAATCATCTCTTCCTCCCTTCTATGTCGTTCCTCTTCTTGCCTCAACTGCATTTCTTTACGTTTCTGCATTTCTTGATTATGAAGTTCTTTCATGTGTCTCAATTCTTCCTGTTGTCTCATCAAATCTTGGTGCAAAAGATTTGCCTGATGTTCATGATAGGCATCTTCCATTTCACTTCCCAATTTGTCTTTTGCATCCTTCATGCTTTTTTCAACTTGTTCCCTTTGCTGTTTTTCCATCTCATCTAAGGACTTCCATCGCTGAGAATATTCATACTCAAATGTACCATGCTGGGCAAAGCAAGAAGGAGTTTCCCTCTCCTTTTGATACTGGATTCTTCTGTGCAAGTTTTTCAGGAAGACCATCTTCATCATCTAATTCAGGGATCCTCAAACTTTTAAAACAGGGGACCAGTTCACTGTCCCTCAGACCGTTGGAGGGGCAGACTGTAGTTTACAAAAAAAAAGGAATTTGTTCATAGTTTTTTTTTAAACTATAGTCCACCCCTCCAACGGTCTGAGGGACAGTGAACTGGCCCCCTGTTTTAAAAGTTTGAGGACCTCTGAATTGTTCAAGTGGTTCCACAATGACTGGACTAGGAGTTGTTGTCAACAAGAAAACACCTTCACTGCATCGTTCAAATGTCTTTCTTGCTGCTGGTTTTGAAGCAAATCAACAATGCCTTTCCCTGTAGATCTTCCACGATCATCCACAATTATAACAGCCCTTTCAATAGGACCAAAGTGGCTAAAAGCTTCTTCCAAAAGCTCATTGGAAACATAAGTTGAAAGATTACTAACAGAAAGGGCAGCAGCATGTGTGGCAAAGCAGACCTGAAGCTGTCTACCTCTCATGGGTGTAGCATCGAGTTCAGCTTTGACAATTTCAGCCAATGCTCTAGATTCAAGCTTAATAAAACCGAATCCTTTGCCTTTGTTGATAAAAACTTCTCCTGGTTCTCCATATTTAGCAAACAGTCTTTTGAATTCATCCTCTGTCATGTCAGCAGGTAGATTCCCAACAAACAACTGACAGCGTTGTAAGTTTTCTCATTAGACCTCCTCAAGAGAGACAAATTGGCTTTAAATCCCTCCAAGTTGAGATCTTTTCCTCGCTGCGGCCACTGGGCAGGGGACCCTGGTGGTACTGCTGGTGGTAGGGCAGGTGGTGCTGGTGGCCCCGCAGGGCTTCCCGCCACCCCGATGCGGCAGCTTGGGGTGGCCGCCAGGAGTGCTTAGGCCTGGGCCGCCCCGGGCTTCGGACCGCCAGGCATTTTGCTACATTTGGGGTCACCGGGGCCTGGACCTTGCTTAGGCCCCAGTCCCAGAACACCCGCGGGTGGAGGCAGTGGGCCTCCGGCCTGAGGGGGAATGGTCGTGATCCCGCCACTCGGAGGAGTGGGGGGAGGGGGGAAGGCTCCCCGGGAGGGGCTGAAGTGACGGCAGGCAGTGGGTTGGGTTGGAGTCAGACCTGACCCCAGCCCTGGAGGGGCCTTGGAGGTCAGAGGGGTGGTGGGCGGGGCCAAGCCAAAGGCTGGCGACTTGCTGCCTACTCCTGGAGTGGAGCCAAGTCCCTGAACAATGACGGGCTTAGATGAGTCTTGCAGTGGCGGAGGCTGCTGGTGGGTGGCGGCTGGTGCAGTGGCGGCGGCTGCTGCTGCTGCTGCTGCTGCTCCTGCTGCTGCTGCTGCTGCTGATGATGATGATGCAGAGGCCACGGCAGGATCAGAGGCTTGGAGCCTCCCTGGCCCACGCCGGGACCCATGGGGTCGCGGTTCTGGTTGAGGCCCATGCCGGGTGGCAGGGAGCAGAAGTCGTGAAGGCCTCCTCGGCTGCCGCTTCCTCTGCCGCCACCTGCTCCGCGCTGGTGGAAGCTGCCACCGCCACGGCCGCAACTCCAGATCCTGAGACATGTCTGTGGTCAAGGGGCAGTCTAGGCAGAAGCGAAGAAGACACTCAGGGAACGTGGAGGTCACCTTGCTTCATGCAAAATGGCGGATGACATAAGCCAGCATATGGAATTTAAAATACTTGGGGGATGTTTTTACAACTTGGTGAATATATTAAAAACCATTGAGCTGTACACTTTGAATGGGTCAACTGTATGGTATGTGAATTATATCTGGATAGTGCTGTTTTTTAAAAAGCTAATTTTATGTCAATATATCATGATTTAATAAAGATTAAAAAGGTAAATAAAATTATTAACAACAAAAAAAGAAACCACACAACAAAAAGATTTTCACTTAGAATAATTCAATATAAGAAACATTATTCATAGAAACACCATATCAATAAGCAAAGTAGGAAAACCCAATGAACACTTTAATTGATATTAACACATGATTTAGTATAATGTACTTTTAATTCCTATAAACATTTTGAAAGGGAAATGTAAGCTCTCTTCACATGAGGAAAGTATCTCCCCAGCAACAGCATAGACCCATCACATCATTAATATACAAACTCTTTAAGAATTCCCGTGGAAAATAGAAACAAATGTCTAACACTGTTTCTAAATTTGACTATTCATAAGGGCACACACACAAAAAGATTGCAAAGAAAAAAACGGGACAATAAACGGATAAAAACATTATTATTTGCCTTGAGATATAACAACAAAATTGAAATGACCTCATTATCCATATACTTGTCAGTGGATACTGGGATCTGCAGATAGATTTCATATTGCAGTTCCCCTTTTAATTAAATCTCAAAAACTGCGAAAAGAACTGCCCCAACCTACAGTCCATCTCCAGAATTGAACAAAGCCAGAGGATAAGAAAGAATAGGAGGTTGAACAAACAGAAGTAAAAGCAACCCCTCCACCCCTGAACAACAGAATAAAAAAGATGGGGGGGGAAGTGGGGGGGAAAATCTGCACAAATGAAGAGAAACCAAAAGAAGTATATAGGTCTCACAGAGATCCCTGGGAGGTCAGACACTGGAGAAAACAGACTTTGGAATGCAAACAATGAAGAGCCTCCACGATGACTGGTCACATGTGACAAACCCCAATATCAAGATATTAAATGAGAGAATAAAAAGAATTGGGGAGCGACAAGGGGAAAATAGGAAGGAGCTGATAACTGAAATTACAGCATTAAAGAATACTGTGATGGAAATAAATAAATAAGCATGGAAAGCAGAATTAGAGATGCAGAAAAAAGAATCTCAGAGCTTGAAGACCAAAATACAGAATCAAACTGTCAAAAACATAGTAAAGAAGCTTAAAAAGAACAAAACCTTCAAGAGATGAACAATGACTTCAAGAGACCGAACCTAAAGGTAATTGGCCTTCCTGAGGCAGAAAGAGAGACAGAGATCACACTGGAACAAACATTCCATGAAATTATTCAAGAAAACTTCCCTCATCTCATAAGTGTTGCAAAAATTCAAACACAAGAGCTTCAGAGAATCCGTGAAAGACAACAAATGAGAAAACCAACTCCCAGATACATAATAATTTGCCTAAACAAAGTAGATATAAAAGAAAAAATCCTAAAGGCAGCAAGAGAAAAGGGCAGACTACCTACCAGGGAAGAACAATTAGAATAGCAGTAGATCTGTCTACAGAAACTTTTCAGGCTAGAAGAACTTGGAACCCAATCTTCAAAGTTCTCAAAGATAAACAATTTCAGCCAAGAATAACCTACTCAGCCAAGCTAAGCTTCACCAGTGAGGGAGAATTAAAATCTTTCCCAGACATCCAATCCCTAAGAACTTATGCAGTCTCCAGACCATGTCTACACGAAACACTTAAGAAAGTATTAAACACAGAAGAAAAGGAGAAAACAATGACAACGTTATTCACAAGATTACAGGGAAAAGATGGAAAACACACACGGATCAATCCCAAAACAAAAGGAAAGACAACAAATAAACAGGAACAACAACTCTATAAGAACCTCATGACAGTGAAAAACTGCTACATTTCAATAATTAGCCTGAATGTGAATGGACTAAATGCACCACTGAAAAGACAAAGAATGGTGGACAAGATAAGAAACCATGACCTCATTATTTGCTACATCCAGGAGACTCATCTCTGTACAAGGGATGCACACAGACTCAAAGTTAAAGGATGGAAAATGTGTTTCTAGTCAAGTAGATCACAAAAGAAGGCAGTAGTTGTAATCTTAATATCAGACAAAATAACTTTAAGCTATCAAAATTTTAAAAGATACAAAAGAATACTACATAATGATAAAAGGTTCACCATCAACAAGAAATATCCATCCTAAACATATATGCACCCAACATAGGAGCACCAGCATTTATGAAACAACTATTAAATAAACTAAAAAAAGATATTGACTCTAACAGTATTATATAGCAGGGGACTTAAATACCCCACTGACAGCCCTAGATAGATCATCGAGGCAAAAAATCAACAAGGAGATCCAGAACCTAAACTTGACACTTGACCAAATGGACTTATTGGATACTTACAGATTATTTCACCCAATAACCACAGAATATACATTCTACTCATCACCACATGGAACATACTCAAAATTTGATCAAATTCTTGGCCATAAATCAAGCATAAACAAATTTCAGAAGGTTGAAATCTTGCCATGCACATTGTCAGACCACAGTGGAATAAAAATAAATATGAAAACCAACAAAATTTCCCCAAAACCCACAAAGACATGGACACTAAACAGCATGATGCTAAACAACGACTGGGTCAATACTGAAATCAAAGAATTAATTGAAAGATTCCTGGAAACAAATGAAAATGAATAAATATCTTACCAAAACTTCTGGGATACCATGAAATTAGTTTTAAGAAAGGAATTTATATCTCTATGAGCACACATGAAGAAAATGGAAAGATCACAAGTGGAGATCCTAACAAATCACCTAAGGGAGCTGGAAAGAGAAGACCACCAAAACCCCAACTTTATCAGAAGAACGCAAATCACAAAAATAAGAGCCCAAATACAGGAAATAGAGGACAAATATATCATAGAAAACAACAACAAAACAAAAAGTTGGGTCTTTGAAAGAATTAACAAGATTGATGGACCCCTACCTAGAATGACCAAGAAAAAGAAGGAAAAAGCCCAAATAAACACAATCAGAAATACAACAGGTCAAATCACAACTGACCCCAAAGAAATACAAAAGATTATCAGAGATTACTATGCACACCTATATGGAAATAAACTTGAAAACCTAGAAGAAATGGAGGACTTTCTGACATCAGACAACCTAACCAGGTAAAACAAGAAGACATTGAGACACTAAATAGACCAATAACGACCCAGGAAATGGATTCTATCATACAAAAACTACCTACAATAAAAAGCCCTGGACTGGATGGCTTTCCAGCACAATTCTACAAAACATACAAGGGGGAACTGATACCAATGCTATTAAAAGTATTCCAGGCAATTGAGAAAGATGGAAATCTCTCCCAAATCATTTTACGAAGCTAACATTACGCTGATACCCACACCGGGTAAAGATTCAACAAAGAAAGAGAACTACAGGCCAATATCCCATATGAACATAGATGCAAAAATCCTCAACAAGATTCCAGCTAATCGGATCCAAAAACACATCTCAAATATTATCCACCATGCCCAAGTAGGCTTCATCCCCAGGATGCAGGGCTGCTTAAACATTTTTGAGACCATAAATGTCATTAAATACATCAATAGATGTTAAAGCAATAACCATATGATTATCTTATTAGACGCAGAAAAAGCTTTTGATAAAATCCAGCATCCCTTCTTGATAAAAACCCTCAAACATCTAGGTATAGAGGGAACATACCTCAAAATAGTAAGTGCTATCTACGACAAATCCACAACTAGCATATTGCTAAATGGTCAGAAACTTGAATCATTTCCCCTGAAAACTAGAACAAGACAAGTCTTCCCACTCTCACCCCCTTGTTCAATATTGTATTGGAAGTCCTAGCTTAGGCAATTTGACAAGAGAAGGAAATCAGGGGTATCCAAGTAGGAAAAGAGGAAATCAAGTTATCCCTCTTTGCTGATGATATGATCCTATACCTTGAAAATCCAAGAGAATCTGTCAAAAGCCTGCTTGCACTGATGAAGGACTTTGGAAATGTCTCAGGGTACAAAATAAATGTGCAAAAGACAGTTGCATTCCTCTACAACAACAAAAAGCAGGCAGAGAACCAAATAAAAAAGCACAATCCAGCCGGGCTCGGTGGCTCAGCCTGTAATCCCACACCTTTGGGCAGCTGAGGTGAGTGGATTGCCTGAGCCAGCAGGTTCGAGACCCGCCTGGGCAGTGAGACCTCTTCTCTACAAAAAATCAGCCGAGCGTGGTAGCACATGCCTGTAATTCCGGCTACACGGAAGGCCGAGGTGGAAGGATTGCCGGAGCCCAGCAGGTCGAGGCTGTGGTGGCTGGGAGTAGCCACTGCACTCCAGTCTGGGCGACAGAGTGAGACTCCAACTAAGAAAAAAAAGCACAATCCTATTCACAATAGCCACCAAAAAAAAAAGAAAAGAAAGAAAGAAATACCTCGGCATCTTCCTAACCAGAGAAGTGAAAGACCTTTACAATGAGAACTACAAAACACTCCTCAAAGAAATTCAAGAAGACATCCTACCAAAGGCAATCTACATATTCAATGCAATACCCATTAAGCTACCAACATCATTCTTCTCAGACCTGGAAATGACAATACAGAAATTCATATGGATACATAAATGACCACTAATAGCTAAAACAATCCTTAGCAAAAGAAACAAAGCAGGAGGTATAACACTTCCAGACTTCAAAATTTACTATAAGCCTACAGTAATCAAAGCAGCCTGGTATCGCTACAAGAATAGGCATATAGACCCACAGAACAGGATAGAGATCCTGGAAGCAAAGCCTCAAATCCTCAACCAACTCATCTCTGACAAAGCCTCCAACAACAACCACTGTGAATAGGAGTAAATGGTGCTGGGAAAGCTGGCTGACCACATGCAGAAGATTGAAACGGGACTCCTACCTATCACCATACTCAAAAATTAACTCTAAATCGTCAAAAGACCTGAATGTCAACCTCAAACTATAAGAATCTTAGAAAGCGCATGAGACACCCTTATAAAAATTGGAAGTGGGAACCAATTCCTATTCAGAATCCCAA
>NW_007012047.1:0-412 GCF_000164805.1 Carlito syrichta
TCATCTTTCACCCCTAATCCACACAAACATATTACCCCTAATCCTCCTTACTTCCCTCCTTCCTCCTGCTCTCAAGGCAGGCCGCCCCTCACCGTCTGGCCTCCATTACCGCTTCACCATCCGTGAACTCTATACTTTGAATGGTATTTCCCAGGTAAAAGACTTAGATATACAACCGTGCCTCACTGACAACTGCACATCCATTTCTCTTTCTCTGGAAAAGGTACACGCACTCGATGACCCAGGTATCGCACTTGATGCATATATCTGCCTAGTAGATGACCAAACTGACCTGAACTGCAAAAAATGGGCAGATCTCCATAGGGGTTGCCCCTACTGGTCATGTAAAATCCATTTCTCCAACCCTGACCTGGCCAGACATACCAACACTCCCTCCTATTTAATCCCTATA
>NW_007012048.1:0-600 GCF_000164805.1 Carlito syrichta
GGTCAGCTAACTAGTCGGCTTACTCACCAGCTGACTATTTAAATCAGCTCACCGTTCAGCCCGCTTGCAGGCCGACTATTTAAGGCAGCTCACATTTACGGTCAATTGCTGGCTGACTAGTTAATTCTGCTCGGTGGTCGACTCATTTGTCGGCTGACTAGTTAACTCTTCTGACCATTTGGCTCACTTGCTTGCCGACTAATGTCAGTTGAGCAGTCAGCTCACTTGCCGGTTGACTAGTTAAGTCAGCTGACCAGTTGTCTCATTCGTGAACTGAATAGTTAAGTCATCTGACCAGTCGGCTCACTAGCTGTCGACTAGTTAAGTCAGCTCAACTGTGGGCTCACTCGATGGCTGACAAGTTAAGTAAGCTAACTGGTTGACCAAATAGCTGGCCAACTATTCAAGTTAGCTAACCAATCAGCTGACTAGTCTGCCAACCGGTCAGCTGACAAGTTAGGTCAGCTAACTTGTGGGCCGAATATTTAGGTCAGCTAAATAGTCATCCAACTAGTCAGCCGACTAGTGAGGTGAGCAAACTAGCCAGCCAACAAGTAAACCGAGCTAACTTGTGGGCCAACTCGTCAGTCAACTAATTAA
>NW_007012049.1:0-357 GCF_000164805.1 Carlito syrichta
CGACTGTGAATGTAGCCTCGGTTAGGCTTCCCGGGGCTCCATAGCAAGCCAGGCGTGTACTGCTTTCTCAGTTCTCATCCCTTCTTCATTTGCTTTTCAATGTCTGGCATTTTGGTTGTCCACACAGTCCTGCCGTGAATGAGCTTCTGGTAAATTGAGGGATTAACTTAGTGTGTCATTATCCGTTGCCTCAATAATATATATATATAGATATAGATATATATCTATCTATATATATATATTTAAAAATCCGCAAAAACGTAGTGAAATGCAAACATGAATGCTTATGTAGCTCATGGTTCCATGGGGTTGAGCGGTCTGAGCTGAGCACACCCATGTGTCTTGTGTGTGGTCAGC
>NW_007012050.1:0-490 GCF_000164805.1 Carlito syrichta
CCAGCTAGCGAGCTGGCTAGCCAGCTGACTTAACTAGCTAGGTACCAAGCTAGCCAGTTGGACAGGCCCTTGAATTAACTAGCTGACTTAACCAGCTAGCCAGCTGGCTAGCCAACGGACTTAATGGCTGACATAACTAGTTAGCTGGCTGGATAGCCTTCTGACTTAACAAGCTGACATAACTAGCTAGATACATAGCTAACCAGCTAAATTTACTAGCTAAAATAACTAGCTAGTTACCTAGATAGATATCTAGCTACCAGGTCAAATTAACTAGCTGACTTAACTATCTAGCTGGCTGACATATCCAGTTGAGTTAACTAGTTAGCTACCCAGCTAGCCATCTGACTTAGGTAGCTGAAATAACTAGTTAGCCAGTTGTCTAACCATCTCAATTAACTAGCTTTTTAACTAGCTAGCACGATGGCTCACCAACTAACTTAACGAGGTGACTTAACTAGATAGCCAGCTGGATAGTCAACTGACTTAA
>NW_007012051.1:0-356 GCF_000164805.1 Carlito syrichta
AGTTAAATCAGCTGACCAGCCAGTTGACTAGCTGGTTAAGTCAGCTAGTTAAGTCAACTGACAAGTCAGCTGGCTAAATAGGTGGTTAGCTAGTTAAGTCAGCTAGTTAAGTTAGTTGCCTAGCTAGGTAGCTAGACTAGTTAAGTCAGCTAGTTAAGACAGCTGTCTAGCTAGTTAAGTCAGTTAGTTAAGTCATCTGGTCAGCCAGCTTCCTAGCAGAGAAGCTAGCTATTTATGTCAGCTGGCTAGCCATTTGGCTAACTAGTTAAGTCACTTAGTTTCATCTGATCGCTGACCAGCAAGTTAGCTAGGTAGTTAGTTGGTTAAGTCAGATGGTAAGCCAGTGGGCTATGTAG
>NW_007012052.1:0-355 GCF_000164805.1 Carlito syrichta
CGAGAGCCCGCCACCGCCTCACCTCTCATTTAGGCCGCTCGAATGTGAGGAGCCTGTGGAAAGCAGCTTTCCAGGCGAGGCTTCGAGGGGTGCCTGGCCCTGCCTTCTCCGCCGCATGACAATGGGCCCGGGCCCCCAGAAGGAACTTCCCACACCAGCCCTCACAGGAACTAGGGTACTGGCCGCTGTTGGCGGGGTTGCCTTGCTCTCCCATCTCCACGCACCCTGCTCCCACGCCGTCAGGAGCCTGTGGGTCGCAGGGAGGCAGCAGCACGGATCCGCGTGCCGAGTGGAGGCCTGATCCTGACTCGGCGGGTCACACCCCACTCTCCCAAGGGGGGAGCCCCTGGGGCCC
>NW_007012053.1:0-355 GCF_000164805.1 Carlito syrichta
AGCTAGCCATCTGGCTAGTGAGCTGACTTAACTAGTTGACATAACCAGCTAGCCAGCTGACTAGCCACCTGACTTAACTAGTTGATATGACCAGCTAGCCAGCTGACTAGCCACCTGACTCAACTAGTTGACTTAACTATTTGGTCAGCTGGGCTAGCCAGCTGACTAACTAGCTCTCTACCTAGCTAGCTAGCTGGATAGCCAGCTTACTTAACTAGATGACTTAATTAGGTTGTCAGCCGGCTAGCCAACTGACTTAACCAGCTCGCTACCTAGGCAGCCATCTGGCTACCCAGCTGACTTAACTAGTTGACTTAAATACCTGGCCTGCTTGATAGTCGGCTGAATTAACTAT
>NW_007012054.1:0-384 GCF_000164805.1 Carlito syrichta
GAGAATGAAAAACCAGTAGGGGGTCCGCTGTGGCTTTGAAAGCCTAGGCGGGGTGTATTCTCCCCCTCACCCAGGGCCGAAAGAGCCGCGGGACGATCAACGGTCAGTCCCTTTCGGGTATCCCGGGGAGGTTGTTAGGTTTTTCAGGAAGGGGCACTTACCAATCCAATGTGGTGATGGATGCAGCGCTGGCATTCAAGAAAGTGGGCAAAGGCCTCAAGGGGCGAGTGCCACTAGTAACGGGACGGGGCCTTGCCTTAGGCAAGAGGACTCCCGACCGAACATGGCACCAATGAAGGACGATGGCACCAGTGAGACTCAGTACCCTTTGAGGCCAAGAGATTTATTAGAGCAGCGGCTACAGAGAGGGAGGGAGGTCTGTAA
>NW_007012055.1:0-705 GCF_000164805.1 Carlito syrichta
GGTTGGTATTATCATTCTGAGTCAGAGACCCACTCTGTCGCCCAGGCAGGAGCGCAGAGGTCCACTCTCAGTCACTGTGGCCTCCACATGCTGTGCTGCAGCAATCCTCCCACCACAAGCCTCTGAGTGGTGGGAACATCAGGCATGAACCACTAAGCTTGGCT
This sequence comes from Carlito syrichta, assembly GCF_000164805.1. Taxonomy (NCBI): domain Eukaryota; kingdom Metazoa; phylum Chordata; class Mammalia; order Primates; family Tarsiidae; genus Carlito; species Carlito syrichta. The sequence continues at coordinate 165 of NW_007012055.1, forward strand.
CATTTTTTTGGCTTCATGGAGAGGTGTTCTCACCAAGGTGTCTGGGTTGGTCTCGAACCTGGGGGCTCAGGCCATCCTCTACCCTCAGCCACCCATAGCACTGGAATGACAGGTGTGAACCACCACTCCCAGCCTTCACACCCCTTTCAGGGACCCACCGTAAGGCCCACACCCTTCTGATGACCCGGGAACCTGGAGAGTGCAGCCAGAGTTGCCCACCAAGCCCTCCCTGTGGGGGGCGTCTGGTACAGTGTCGTATCTCCACTTGGTTGCCCACACCTCCACCTGCCTTGTTCCCAAGTTTTGACCTGAATGCCCCTGCCCCGAGCAACCTTCATGAAAGGGAGGGCATGACTCTCAAACCTTACTGGGTATGAGGATGGCCGGGCAACTCATGCCTGGCTCCTCGGCACTTGGGGAGGCTGAGACAGGAAGATGGCCAGAGCCTGGGAGCTCGGGACCAGCCTTACTACATAGGAAGCCCCCACATCGATCCCAAGCAAATACCAGAAAATCTTGGGTGAGCACAGGCCTCGGCAGG
>NW_007012056.1:0-399 GCF_000164805.1 Carlito syrichta
GGAAGGATCTCCAGAGCCCAGCAGGTCGAGGCTGTGGTGGCCAGGAGCGGCCACTGCACTTCCAGTGTGGGCGACAGAGTGAGACTCCAACTCAAAAAAAAAAAAAAAGATGGACCTGTTGTGTTCCTCTGCTGTGAACCTACTGTGTGTCTCTGTAATGACCCAGTCACATAACTTCTTGACTCTGCTCTATGCCTCTACAGTGACCCTTCCAGATGTCTCTGGGATGGACCCACCATGTGTATTACTGGTGGATTCACCACATACCCCCATGTAGGACTTGATATATACCTCTGTGGTGCCCCTTCTGCATGTTTCTGTTATGGTAATGTCAGAGGTCTCTGGGATTGACCCACCTCATAGCTCCTTGGTAACACTGCAACATACTTTTGCAGTGTC
>NW_007012057.1:0-352 GCF_000164805.1 Carlito syrichta
CCATAGCAAGCCCCCACCTTGACCCCAAGCAGAACCCAAAATTACTTGGGTGAGGGCAGGTCTTGGTGGGAGGATTGCATCAGCCCTAGAGTTCAGCATCAAGCAGGAAGACCAGGATGTAAACCAAATGGAAAGTCTGAGATAGCAGCAGTTTGGGAGGCTGAGGTAGAGAGGAAGGACCGAGTTGGGCGGTTTGAGAGCAGCCTGGGTTACCAAGTGAGGAAACAATGAGAGAGAGAGAGAAGAAAAGAAAGAAAGAAAGAAAGAAAGAAAGAAAGAAAGAAAGAAAGAAAGAAAATCTAAATCAACAAGAAATCCATTCTCCTGCAATTCTTCTGCCCTCAGTCCTTCC
>NW_007012058.1:0-345 GCF_000164805.1 Carlito syrichta
AATCACCAAATTAAAAGCCCATATTTGAAACATAGAAGATAAAAAGAAAAGAAAAGAAAAATACAAAAAATACACAAAAAATAAATGAAACAAAAAGCTAGTTATTTGAAAGGATAAACAAGATTGAAGGTCCCCTAGCTAGACTGACCAAGAAAAAGAGAGAAAGCCCAAATAAACACAATGAGAGATGCAAAAGATGAAGTCACAACTGACCCCAAAGAAATACAAAAGATTGTCAGAGACTATTATGCACACTTGTATGGAAACCTACAGGAAATGGAGGACTTTCAGACATGACACAACCTCCCCAGGTTCAAACAAAAAGACATTGAGACACTAAATAGA
>NW_007012059.1:0-434 GCF_000164805.1 Carlito syrichta
GTTCACTCGCCAGCCAAATAGTTGTCAGCTGACCAGTTGGCTCACTCGCTGGCTGACTAGTTAAGTAAGCTGACCAGTTGGCTCACTCACCGACCAACTAGTTTATTCAGCTGAGCAGTCGACTAACTCGCCGGCTGACTACTTAAGTCAGGTAAGCTGTCGGCCCACTAGCAGGCCAACTAGTTATTTCAGTTAACCAATCGGCCGACTAGGCTGCCAACTTGTCAGCTGAGAAGTTAGCTCTGCTAACTAGGAGGCCTAATAGTTAGGCCAGTCAACTAGTCAGTCAAATAGTTGGTCGACTAGTTAGGTCAGGAATCCAGCCAACCTAGTAGTTAATCATGCTAACTAGTGCACAAACTTGTCAGTCAACCCTTTGACCCAGCTAACTAGTCAGCCAACTAGTGGACCCCTTAAGTCAGGTAATAATTTGG
>NW_007012060.1:0-347 GCF_000164805.1 Carlito syrichta
GGCAAGTTAAGCCAGCTGGTTATCAGGCTTGTCAGGTAGGTGGCCAGCTAGTTTAGACGGTTGGCTAGCTGGCTGATCATCAGGGTGACTGGCTAGTTAAGCGGCTGGCTATCTTATTGTCTAGCCAGCAGGTTGCCTAATTAAGCTGGTTGGCTAGCCAGCTGGTCAGGCCGCTAGCTCACTAGCTGGCTCCCTAGCCAGCTAGCCAGCCAGGTAGCTAGCTAGTTTAGCCAGTTGGCTAGCAATCTAGCCAAACATGCAGCTAGCTACTTAAGTCAGCTGGCTATCCAGCTATCCAGCCAACTTGCTAGTCAGCTAGTAAAGTCAGCTAGCTATCCAGCTAGCTA
>NW_007012061.1:0-346 GCF_000164805.1 Carlito syrichta
CAGGCAATCCTCTCATCTCAGCCTCCCAAAGTGCTGGAATTACAGGCTTGAGCCGCTGCAACCATGTTGCTTTCAAGGGCACATTTCAGTGCCGTGGAGAACATCTACGCTGCCGTGTGACCATCACCACCACCATCTCCAAGACTTATTATCATCCCAAGCTGAGACTGATCCCTTTGACAATAATTTCCCATTCGCTTCTTCTTCCCCAGCCCTGGCAACCACCATTCCACTCTCAATCTCTATTCTTTTCTAAGAATCAAATGCCACTTTTTATTTTATTTATTTTATTATTTGGGTCAGGGTCTCACTCTGTCACCCAGGCTGGAGTGCAGTGGCATGATCA
>NW_007012062.1:0-386 GCF_000164805.1 Carlito syrichta
CTGTGGAACAGGCATGGTGGTGCATGCATATTGTCCTAGCTACTCAGGAGGCTGAGGCCGTGGATTGCCTGAGCCCAGGAGGTCAAGGCCTCGGAGAGCCACTGCACTCTAGCCTGGGTGACAGAGTGAGATTCCGTTAGTTACCTGGTTGGGAAGTGAGGTTCAGAGCTTTGTCCCTCCCCCTTGTTTTCTGAAACACGGTCTCACTCTGACACCCAAACTGGAGTGCAATGGTGCAATCATAGCTCACTGCAGCCTCCAATTTCTGGTCTCAAACCATTTTCCTGCCTCAGACTTCCATGTAGTTAGGACTACAGACTAGTACCACCACACCTGGGTAATTTTTATTATTTTTTTAAAGTGGGGAGTTTCACAGTCTGTTTTAG
>NW_007012063.1:0-345 GCF_000164805.1 Carlito syrichta
ATTTCAGTTTTTTTACCTACCAGCTGTAGTACCTTGACCAAGTTATTCAAATTCTTTGATGCTCAAGATTTATCTATTAAACAATATAAAACAGAACAGAGTTAAAATATCTAATACAGGGGCTTGTGAAGAATGTAAGGGGGTCATGAATATAGAGTCCCTGCTACCAAGTAGGCACACAAAAGTGGCTTTCTCCCCAGCTCTTCCGTCAATTATTCAACTAATTTTCTACTTAGAGGGATAGTAGATATGTCCAAACTAAGTTTTCATCTCCCCAGGAATTTTCTCTACTCATCGTCTGCCTCATCTCACCTTACTAATCTCCATCTTCCCTTTGTTTGGAAG
>NW_007012064.1:0-457 GCF_000164805.1 Carlito syrichta
CTAGGCTTTTCTCTGATGGGAGATTTTTGACTGATTCAATCCCCTCACTGATAATTGGTCTGTTTGTAACCAAGTATTTTAGCCTTGAAATGCATTTTAAAGGTTTTTTTTTTCTTTTCACTCTCTTACTCCTAAAATGTAGCCTTGAAACATACTTTAGTACTCTTTTCCCACCAGACACTTCCTTGCCCCATGCACATTTATCTAACTATAAGCTTGCTTAGAAATTCTGTACTTGAGGCACAAAGACTCAACCTCAAACTCAACTCTCTCCTACCTAGAGATTCTTCAAGGCAGTTCATCTATCAGCTGGGGCTGAGACAGTCCCAGTCGGCACTCCAGATGGACAATACTCAATATAGTCGCCAGAATGAGATATGCTGACCTACACCCTACAACCCTCTCGCATGCTCCCTGTATCCAATTTCTCTTTTTAAACCTCTGCACAAGCCCAAAA
>NW_007012065.1:0-341 GCF_000164805.1 Carlito syrichta
AAGTAGTAAAAGACACATCTGATACAATACATTCCCAGTTAAAACACAATTCCATAACACGGAATAGTGACAAATACATCTCATACAACATGCACCCATTTATGTATACATCACATAGAAAGCAAAACACTGACAAACACATGTCATATGCCATGCACCCAGTTATGAACACAAAACATGCAATGTGGAACAGTGACAAACACATCTCATACAACATGCAACGACTGAAAATTACATTTCATACAACATGAAACAGTACAAGACCCATCTCATACAACATACACCAAGGTAAAAACATATTTCATACAATGTGCAACAGTACCAGAGACATCTCATGTAAC
>NW_007012066.1:0-337 GCF_000164805.1 Carlito syrichta
CAATGAACAAACACTAAATTTCTTGTTAAGCTTGGCAAGAGTGGAAGTGAAATCCGGGACATGTTAGTCCAAGTTTACGGGGAAAATGCCATGAAGAAAACAGTAGTGGACAAATGGAGTAAACATTTTTTCTGAGGGGAGAGAAAGCATCAGGGGTGAAGGGTGGTCAGGACGGCCAGTTGCAAGCAGAACTGATGAAAACTTTGCAAAAATTCATCCAATTGTGTGTCAGCTGTCTGTGAGAAGCATAGCAGACCAAATAAACATCAATAGAGAAACAGAAAAATCTTAACTGAGAATCTTGGCATGAGAAAGGTGGGTGCAAAAATGGTCCCAA
>NW_007012067.1:0-335 GCF_000164805.1 Carlito syrichta
GAATGGTATGGAATGGAGAGGAATGGATGGTGTGGAGAGGAATGGAATGGAATGCACTGCAGTGGAATGAAAGGGAATGGAATGGAATGGAGAGGAATGGAATGGAATGGAATGCAATGGTGAGAAATGTAATGAAACGGAATGGAATGGAATGGAGAGGAATGGAAGAGAACGGAGAAAATGGAATGAAATGGAGAGGAATGGAATGGAATGGAATGAAATTGAATGGAATGGAGAGGAATTGAATGTAGTGGAATGGAGTGGAAAGTAAAAGAGAAGAGTGGAACGGAATGGAATGGAATGGAATGGAACGGAAAGGAATGGATTATGATGGA
>NW_007012068.1:0-379 GCF_000164805.1 Carlito syrichta
CCTCTCCATTCAAATCCAGTCCTATACATTTATCTCCATTCCAATCCTCTACACTCTATTCCTCTCCATTCCAGTCATTCAATCCATTTCTCTCCATTCCATTCCTCTTCCTTCCAGTCAATTCCATTTCTAACCGTTCCATTCGGTTATATTCCTTTCCTCTCCATTCCTATCCTTTCCATTCAATTCCTTTCCATTGCATTCTGTTCCAAACCTTTTCTCTCCATTCCATTCTTCTCCATTCCACTCCATTCCATTCCATTCCTCTCCACTCCATTCCATTCTATTCCTTTCAACTCGATTACTCTCCATTCTATTCCTCTCCATTCCATTACTCTCCATTGTATTCATCTCCATTCCATTCCAATCCAAGCCATTC
>NW_007012069.1:0-2715 GCF_000164805.1 Carlito syrichta
TGACTGGTCAGAAGACTTAAATAGCTAGCAGGTGAGTGAGCCGACATATGTACCAACTTAACTAGTTGGTCATAGAGAGAAACAACATGTGAGCTGCTTTAACTAGTCAGCCGATGAATGAGCAAACTAGTGAGCTGACTTAACTACTAGACTAGGGAGCAAGCCGACTAGTTAGCTGTCCTGTTGCCCTGCAAGCAACCCAACAACTTAGTTGACCTATTGGCTGGCGAGTGAGCCGACTAGTTTGCTGACCAGTTAGTAGGCGAGCAAGTCAACTACTTAGCTGACTTGATGGAAAGCTAGCAAGCCCACTATTTAGCTGACCACCTAGCTGAGGTGCTTGCAAATTAGATTGCTAAGTAACTAGCTGAGTTGCTAGCTGGCTTAACTACTTAGCTGACTAGTTAGCTGCCTATCTACTTGAAATAACTAGCTAGCAAACAAGCTATCTAGCTGTCTAAGTAGCATACTTAACTAGCTAGATAACAGGCTAGTTAGCTGGCTAGCTGACTTAACTATCTAGCTGACTAACTAGCTGACTAGCTAGCAGATTTAACTAGCTAGCTGACTAGCAACATGACTAGCTAGCTGACTTAACTACCTACCTGAATAGTTAGCTGACTTGCTAGCTGGCTTAACTTGCTAGCTGGCTAGCTAGCTGACTTAACTAACTGACTGGCTTATTGACTAGCAATCTGGCTAGCCAGCTGACTTATCAAGATAGCTACCTGGTTGGCTAGATGGCTAGCCAGTTGGCTTAACCAGCTATCTACCTGGCTGGCTAGCTGGCTAGGCAGCTGGCTAGCTGGATAGTGGGCTCTCCAGCTGGCAAGCCAGCGGGCTTAAATAGCCAGCCAGTTGACTGGTTACTTGGATATCCAGGCAGCTTATCTAGCTAGCCACCCTGCTGGTCAGCCGGCTGTCCATCTGGCTTAACTAGCTGAAATTTCTAGCTAGTCAGCTGTCTAGCCATCTGACTTGACTAGTTTTTTAACTAGCTAGTGAGCTAGCTAGCCAACTGACTATTGAGGTGACTTAACTAGCTAGCCAGCTGGTTAATCAGTTGACTTAACTAGTTGATTAACAAGCTAGGCAGCTGATCAGACAGATTACTCAAATAGCTGACAGAACTAGTTAGCCAGGTGGCTAGCCAGCTGATTTAACTAGCTGACATCTCTAGCCAGCCTATTGGCTAGCCAGCTGACATAACTAGCTACCTATGTATTCCGCTGACTTGCCAGCTTAACTACCTAGCTTCCTAGCTAACCAGCTGGCTAGCAAGCTGACTTACTAGGTGACTTAAATAGCTTGGCAGCGACTAGCCAACTCCCTTAACTAGCTAGCTAGCCTGCTAGGCAGCTGGCTAGGCAGCTGACTTAACTTACTGACTTAATAATCTAGCCAGCTGACCTAATTAGCTGACTTAAATAGCAAGCTAACTAGTTTGCCAGTTGACTTAAATAGCTGGCTTAATTAGCTTGCTACCTAGCTAGTGAGCTGGCTAGCAAGCTGACTTCACTAGCTGACTTAACCAGCTAGCCAACTGACTGGCCAACTTAACTAGCTATCAACCAAACTAGCCAGCTTGGAAGACAACTGAATTAACTAGATCACTTACCTTGCTAGCCCGCTTGCCAGTCAGCTGACTTAACGAGCTTGCTACCTAGCTAGGCAGCTGGCTAGTCAGCTCACTTAACTAGTTGTCTTAACCAGCTACCCAGCTGTTTAGCTAGCTGATTCAACTGGATGACTTAGCTAGTGAGCCAGTTGGCTAGCCTGCTGACTTAACTATCTCTCTACCTACTAGCTAGCTGGCTAAACAGCTGACTTAACTAGCTGACATATTTAGCTGGCCAGCTGGCATGCCAACGGACTTAACTAGCTTGCTACCTAGCTAGCGAGCTGGATAGTCACCTGACTTAACTAGCTGACTTAAATACCTGGCCTGCTTGCTAGTCAGCAGAATTAACTAGCTTGCTATATAACTAGTCAGCTGGCTACCCAGCTGACATAAGTACCTTTTTAACTAGATAGCAAGCTGGCTAGACAAGTGACTTAAAAAGCTGACTTAACTAGCTAGCAAGCTGATTAGCCAGCAGACTAAACTAACCGACGTAACTAGCTGGACAGCTGGCTGGTCAGGTGGCTTAATTGCCTAGCTACCTAGCTAGCAATCTGGTTAGCCAACTGACTTAACTCTCTGACTTAATGAAGTAGCCAGTTGGCTAGCCAGCATCCTTAACTAGCTAGCTACCTAGATAACCAGCTGGATAGCCAGCTGACTTAACTAGCTGACTTAAATAGCTGACCTGCTTGGTAGTCTCCTGAATTAACTACCTTGCTATATAGCTAGCCAGCTGAATAGCCAGCTAACTTAAGTAGCAAGCTACCTAGCTAGCCAGTTGACTTAACTAGGTGCCTTAAATAGCTAACCAGTGGACTAGACAGCTAATTTAACTATCTACCTACATAGCTAGCCAGCTGTCTCACCAGCTTACTTAAGTAGGTGACTTAACTAAATAGCCAGCTGGCTAGCAGGCTGACTTAACTGCCTAGCTACCTAGCTAGCCAGCTGGATAGCCTGCTGACTTAACTATCTAGCTACCCACGATGCTAGCTAGTGGGCTGGACACCTGGTTAGCCAGTTGGCTTAAATAGCCAGCCAGTTGGCTGGACAGTCAGATAGCCAGCTGGCTTAAGTAGCCAACACACCTG
>NW_007012070.1:0-468 GCF_000164805.1 Carlito syrichta
TGATCACTCTGTGCCTGATAGTTGCCCTAACTTGGAGCTGTCTGATCCATGAGCTCACACGCATTTTTCCATGGGGCATGCGTGGTAGAGGGTGGAGGCAGGCCTTCTGGTACACATGGCCAAAAACATTGGATTTACCTGCCCGGTAGTCACCTTTGAAACCTACCCCGAATGACAGGCCAGAAAGTGGCTTTTCGTCTCCCATCTCTGAGGGTGAAACCTCGTGCTGGGTGTCAGGGGTGGTGGAAGTGGTCTTGGTGCTGATTATCATTATTTGGAGTAGGAATTCCACTCTGTTGCCCAGGCCACAGAGCACAGGCAGAATCTCGGCCACAGTGGATTCCATCTGCCTGGCTCAGGTGATCATCCTGCCTCGGCCCACCAAGTGGCTGGAACCACAGTCCTGCGCCACCTTGCTGGGTAATCTTTTCATTTATTTTTCATAGTCAAGGAGAGGTCTCACCCCAT
>NW_007012071.1:0-624 GCF_000164805.1 Carlito syrichta
TAACTAGCTAACTTAACGAAGTACCCAGCTGGCTAGCCAGCAGACTTAACTAGCTAGCTACCTAGCTAGCCAGCTTTCTAGCCAGTTGACTTAACTAGCTGGCTTAATTACCTAGCCAGCTGGCTACCCAACTGAGTTAACTAGGTCACTACATAGCCTGCCAGCTGGCTATCCAACTGAATTAACTAGGTAACTTATCTAGCTATCCAACTGTGTTTTCAACTGACAAATAGCAAGCTACCAAGCTAGCCATCTGGCTAGTCAGCTGATGTAACTAGGTGACTTAACTAGCTAGCCAGCTGACATAACAAGTTAGCCGACTTGCTATCCAGCTGACTTAATTGTCTAGCTACCTTGCTAGCCAGCAAACTAGCCAGTTAACTAGCTGACATAATGAAGTAGCCAGCTGACTTGCCAGCAGACATAACTAGCTAGCTACCTAGCTAGACAGCCAGCTATCTTAACTAGTTGGCATAACTAGATGACAGATGGCTAGCCAGCTGACTTAACTACCTACCTACAAACCCACTGGCTTGCCAGCTGACTTAACTACCTAACAAGCTCCTAACCAGCTGGCCAGCAAGCTGACTTAACTAGGTTACTTAACTAGCTATCCAACTGGCT
>NW_007012072.1:0-402 GCF_000164805.1 Carlito syrichta
TAGTCATAAATGAAAATTTTTGATATATTGGATCACATTAATAATACAAACTTTTGTTCTTGAAAAGGTGCTATTAAGGAAGTGGAAAGGCAAGTCACCGAGTGGAGTTATTTATTTTCAGTACATATATCCCGCAAGGATTCATGCGCATAATAGATAAATATATATTATACACTTTTATATGCATATATCCTACTAGTGAATAAAAAAGCAAAAGAAAAAATGAGGAAAAGACTTGAAAAGATAATTACAGAAGATATATCCAAATGGGGAATAAACATATGAAGATCTGCTCAACTTCATTAGTCATTAGGGACACACCAAAGGACAGCCACAATGCATTACTTCAACATACCCACCAGGATGATTAAAATTAAAAAGACCAGAAAAATCAAGTGCTGG
>NW_007012073.1:0-450 GCF_000164805.1 Carlito syrichta
ATTACCTTCTATTCCTCTCCATTCAATTCCTCTCCATTGCATTCCAATCCATTCTATACTCCTCCATTCCCTAACTCTCCATTCCATTCCTCTCCATTCCATTTCTTTCCTTTCCATTACTTTTCATTGCAATCCATTCCTCTCCATTCCATTCATCTCTATTCCATTCCATTCCATTTTACTCCATTTTATACTTCTCCATTCCATTCCAATCTTATCCATTCCATTTCAAACCACTCCATTTTATTCCAATCCATTCCCCTCCATTCCATTGCTCTCCATTCCATTCCTGTCCAATCCATTTCTATCTTCCAGTCCATTCCATTCAATTCCATTACTATTCATTCCATTCCATTCCATTCCATTTCATTCCTCTCTAATATTTTCCATTCCATCCTGCTCCTTTCCATTCCTCTCCATTTCATGCCTGTCCATTTCATTCCATTCCAC
>NW_007012074.1:0-439 GCF_000164805.1 Carlito syrichta
CCATGTAGCTAGCTATTTAAGCCAGCTGGGTAGCCATGTATACAACCAATTAACTAGTTCATTAAGTCAGCTGGCTAGCCAGCTATCCAGCAAAGTAGCTAGTCAGCTAGTTAAATCAGCTAGCTAGTCATCTAGCTCCTTAATTCAGCTAGCAACTCAGCTAACTATTCAGCTAGGTAGTGAAGTCAGCAAGCTACAGAGTTAGATAGTTTGTTTTCTAGCTAGTTATATCAGCTACTCAGCTAGCTAATCAGCGAGCAAATCAGCTAGTTACTTAGCTACGTAGTCGGCTAGCAACTCAGTTATCTTATCAGATACCAAGTGGGCCCACTCGCTTTTCATTAGGTCAGCTAATTGGTTGGCACACCACCTGCAAACCGGTCAGCATACTAGTCAGCTCACTCACCAGCCAACAGGTCAACTAAATTGTTGGCTTGCT
>NW_007012075.1:0-329 GCF_000164805.1 Carlito syrichta
AATCTACAGTGCATCTTGCTGACAGCTAAAGAAGAATCAGGGATTCGTGGCATGAATGTGTGTAATAGCAGTCCACATATACCGGAGACTTCATGGCGTACTGCTAAGAAAAAACAAGAAATCTGTTTTACACGTTTCCTCTATCAAAAAAATGTACATGGTATCTTACTAAGGGCTAAACAAGAATCAGCGTTTCAAAACAGGATTCTAGGGAAAGAGAGTCCTCACATACAGGCCACAACACGGCCTCCAATCAAGAACGAAGAAAAAATTTTTGTTGTACTATTCCTCAATCCAAGAAATTCCCAAGGTGTCTGCTATGGCACAAA
>NW_007012076.1:0-329 GCF_000164805.1 Carlito syrichta
ATTCCTTATCACCCACAATCATCAGGGAAGGTTGAACGGACTAACCGCACACTAAAAATTACTCTTACTAAACTCTCTCTCGAACTCCACAAAGATTGGGTGTCCCTCCTCCCCCTAGCCCTCTTCCGCATTCGTGTCCTCCCAAAGAAACCCAGTCAACTCTCACCTTTCGAGGTGCTATTCAGACGGCCTGCCCTCCCTCCTGGTATCTCAACCTCTCCGCCCCCCATCCCTCTTCATATAATCTACCCTCTCCTGTCCTTCATCCTATCCAACATCTGGCAGTATCAAGACCTCCTTCTGCCCACCCCCACAGGCACACCAAGTTC
>NW_007012077.1:0-419 GCF_000164805.1 Carlito syrichta
AACTAGTTGATTAACGAGCTAGGCAGCTGGCCAGCCTGGTGACTAAACTAGCTGACATAATCAGATATTCTGACGGGTAGGCAGCGGATTTAAGTAGCTCTGTACCCCTCTAGCCATCTGGATAGCCAGCTGACTTAACTAGGTGACATAATTAGCTAGCCAGATGGCTAGCCAACAGACTTAAATAGGTCACAACGTAGCCAACAAGCTTGCTAGCCAGCTAACTTAGCTAGCTGTTTTACCTTGCTGGCCTTATTTCTAGCCTGTTGAATTAACTGGCATGCTACATAGCAAGCCAGCTTGCTATCCAGCTGAATTAACTAGGTGACAATCTAGCTAGCCAGCTGTCTAGCCAGCTAACTTAACAAGCAAACTACCTAGCTAGCCAACTGCTTTCTCAGCTTACTTAACTAGGTGAC
>NW_007012078.1:0-328 GCF_000164805.1 Carlito syrichta
AAAAGCAAATGAAAACCACAATGAGATATTCCCTCATACCTGTTGGAATATTTTATCAAAAGGATGAAAAATTAGTGTTGGCAAAGAAGTGGAAAAAAGGAAACTCTTGTACATTGTGGATGAGAATGTAAATTCTTACAGCCATTATAAAAAATGATATGAAAATTCCTTAAAAAAAATGCAATAGGACTACTATACAGGCATTCATTGAACCATACCTGAAACTTCTATAAATCTCCTAATTAAAAATTATTTTTAAATATCAAAATAAAAACTGAAAATTTAAAAAGGAAATCATGTCTATATAATAAATCATAGAAACAAAAAA
>NW_007012079.1:0-327 GCF_000164805.1 Carlito syrichta
GGCCCCGAAGTCCCCAGCCCTCTCACCTTGTGGCCCACCTGGAGCACTGGACTCAGAAGGGCCATGGCCCTTTCACCCCATGGCCCTAATGGAGCCCCATGTCCTGAAGGATCCTGGCCCACTTACCCCGTGTTCCACCTGAAATTCAGACCCAGAGTCCCTGTCCACTCCCTCTGGGCCCTCTTGGAACCCCGGACCCAGAAGGGCTTGGTCCCTATAACCCTGGGGCCCTCCTGGAGCCCTGGGAAAAGGACTCTGGCCCTCTCACCCCAGGGAGGCCCTGGAGCCACAAGCCTAGAGCCTCGGCCCACTCACGCTGGGGACTTC
>NW_007012079.1:2004-2720 GCF_000164805.1 Carlito syrichta
GGATCCCTGGGCCATTATGGACATTGGCCATCTCACCCTGGGGCCCTCTTGGAGCCCTGGACCCAGAAGGCCCTGGTCGTCTCACCCTGGTGCCCTCCTGGAGCCCAAGGGGCCCTCCTGGAGCCCACTGCTGAGAGTCCCAGGTCTCACATCCTGCGTCCCTACTGTATCCCCGGGCCCAGAGCCCCAGTCCTTTCACTCCGGGGCCCTCCTGGAGCCTGGGGGCTATGGACCCAGAGCCCCAGCCATCTGACCCTGGGGCCCTCCGGGAACCCCAGGCACAAGGCCCCGGTGATTTCACCCTGGGATCCTTCTGGAGCCCCGATTCCCAGAGCCCAAACACTCACCACGGGTTTCTCCTGGAGCCCTGGTACCAGAGCCACGGCCCTCTCACCACAGGGACTTCTTGGAGCCCCAGGCCCAGAAGGGCTCTGGCCCTCTCACCCTGGGTCCCTCCTGGAGCTCTGGGACCAGAAGGACCCCAGCCCACTCACCCCATGGCCCTATTGGAACCCCGGGCCCAGAGCCCAGGTCCTGTCACCCCTGGGCCCTTGTGCAACCCTGGGCCCAAACGGGCCCCAGCCCTTTCACCCTGAGGCCCTTCTGGAGCCCCAGGATTGAAAGGGCCCTGGTTCACTCATCCCGAGCCCCTCCAGGACCCCTGGGACCAGAGCCCCGGCCCTCTCACCCCGAGAACCTCCTGAAGACCCGGGTCA
>NW_007012080.1:0-326 GCF_000164805.1 Carlito syrichta
CCAAAGGCGCGGGATTACAGGCTGAGCCACCGAGCCCGGCCCAAAATATTTTTGATCATCACTCAGATTAATCAGCTACAAATAATATCATCGAACTCAAATTTAAATATTTTAACCTAAAATATTTAATGAATTCATCGAAAGATTTTGTCAAATGTGCCACTGAAAAATAAATCATTTGTGTCAAGAAATCCTCATGATTTTTATTCTACTAATTATTTTTTAATGCATTTTCTTTTTATTTTCAAAATATTTATAATTACTCATACTTGTCATTTCAGTATTATTTTCTAAAATTTCGTCTGAAACTTGGAACTTGCCTGTTC
>NW_007012081.1:0-362 GCF_000164805.1 Carlito syrichta
CTCTTGGCTCACCATCCTAGAACACACTCTACGGTTCCTAAATCAAACATTCCCTGACCTTCCTTCTTCACAATGCTTCTTCTGTGCCTCTTTACAGTGACCCTTACTAGCAGCCATTCCCCTCCAGCTTTTCCCAACTGCACTCTCAACACGTCCGCCCACGGGGAAATTATAGTCAAACCTCATGTACCCCTCTGGGAAATAGCCTCTAATTCCTCCTACCTCTGTATCAACTTGCCACGTGTTCCCTATAACAACACTCTTTGTTTGACCTACACAAACCTCACAGAGGACCACTTCCTGAGGACCACTTCCTGCCACCCGGCCTATTTTTGTGGTGCAATGGCACCCTCCTCTCCCAA
>NW_007012082.1:0-326 GCF_000164805.1 Carlito syrichta
ATCTAGTTAAGTCAGATGATCAGTCAGATCACTGACCAGCTGACTCGTTAAATCAGCTCAACTGTCGGCTCACTCTTTGGCCGACTAGTTATGCCAGCTAACTGGTTGGTCAACTAGTCGGCCAACTAATTAAGTCAGTCAACAAATAGCCCAACTAGTTGGCCAACTTGTCAGCTGACAAGTTAGCACAGCTAACTAGTCAGTCGACTAGTTAGGCCAGCTAACTAGTTGGCTGACTACTTATGTCAGCAAACCAGCAGACAACAAATTAACCGAGCTAACTAGTGGGTCAACTCGTCAATGAACAGGTTGAGCCAGCTAACTAG
>NW_007012083.1:0-385 GCF_000164805.1 Carlito syrichta
GTGCCAGGTAAGTAGCTTTCTTCTTTGATGGGTGTCCTAGTGACAGTCTCGTTTCTATAACATATTCCCCCAGTGGCTTTCACTCTTCTGTGATGGCTGACCCAGTGACTGGACCTCCTCTGTGGTAGAAGCCCCAGTGACTGGTTCTCACCCATAATGCATGCCTCAGTTTCTGGGTTTCCAGTGTGATCAGTTCCCTGCTTACTGGGTGTCTTCAATTATGAGTTCTTCATGACTAGCCTTCATTTGTGAAGGGTGTCTCCACAACTGGCCATCCTCTATTGGGGGGTGACCCAGTGACTGACCCTTCTCCATGATTGGTGCACTGTCCTCTCTGATGGGTGCCAAGTGACAAGTAGTTTTCTGTAATCAGTATCCCAATGAC
>NW_007012084.1:0-324 GCF_000164805.1 Carlito syrichta
GCATTCCTTTCCATTCCATTCCTCTCCTTTCCAATACATTGCTCTCATTCCATTCCATTCTACTCCATTCCATTCCATGCCTCTCCATTCCATGTCCTTTCTCCCCATTGCAAAACTTACCTCTGAATTTCATTCCATTCCATCCCTTTCCTCTCCATTTCTCCTCATTCCTCTGTATTCCATTCCATTCCTCTCCGTTCCATTTCATTCCATCCCATTCCAATTTACTCCATTCCATTCCCTCCTAAATTCCTCTCCATTCTATTCCTCTGCATTTCATGCCTATCCCTTCCAGTGCATTCAATACCAATCCATGCCATAACA
>NW_007012085.1:0-320 GCF_000164805.1 Carlito syrichta
AGCATATCTCTTATAAAGGAGTGTTAGATACTGCAGCACCCATCACAGAGGATGGCCAATAATTGGGGAATGAATCATAGAGAATTTCAGTCACTGATTTATCCATTATGAAGGAGGAAATTTTACTGTCACCCATGAGAGACAGTTACTAGGCCCCCCATAATATAAGAATTTAAGTCACTCGTGTACCAATCACAGAGGAGGCCTTGTCACAGAGGCATATTTAATAGAAGAGGCCATGTCACTGTGACACCCATCACAAAGGAAGGCCAGTCATTGGGGATCCCATCACAGAGAAGGGCTAGTCACTGGAGCAACCA
>NW_007012086.1:0-363 GCF_000164805.1 Carlito syrichta
ATAAGATTAACGTTGTCAGTCACAAACAGCATTTTAAAGAAATGAGATTAAAAAGAACTTAGTTTCTTACTGAGAAACAGACCTTAAATATTACTTAATAGCCTGTACCACATATAGAATATACAGGTAGACTGCACACACACACACACACACACATGCACACACACACGTACATGAGGAGAGCATGTATGAGTTAGAGAATATTAGAAAGAATGCAATGTTCTTCCTGAGTGTGCCAATGTTTACAAAAATGTACGCATGTTAACAAATACGTCTTCATATTTTACAAAGTATTGGTAAACGTAGCCAAAATATTCTTTTGTGTTTTAAAAGTCTTTCATGTTGATGGGTAAAAAATCAGAA
>NW_007012087.1:0-318 GCF_000164805.1 Carlito syrichta
GTTCAGAATAAATGCGTTATGTGTTTGGGTAGCTATTTAACTTTTTTCAATAAACTAACCAA
Organism: Carlito syrichta; assembly: GCF_000164805.1. Classification (NCBI taxonomy): domain Eukaryota; kingdom Metazoa; phylum Chordata; class Mammalia; order Primates; family Tarsiidae; genus Carlito; species Carlito syrichta. Next base: position 63 of record NW_007012087.1, read on the forward strand.
TCTCTTTTCTTTTTAAGCTAGCCAATTTCAATGTGTTCTGAAAATGTTGAATTATGTTCTCTTCCCGTTTGCTCTTGCCTGTCATTGCCTCATCTGTGTTTACATTACTTCACACTTAGAGCTCCCTTGTAACTCCATTTCTTTCTTTCTGCCTTTTTCAATTTTTAGCAGTCCCACAGAACCACACAACCAAAGTTGGTCTTGGTGCCAGACATCTTCAATAGACCTCTTTCATCAGAGGATGATTAATGCATCA
>NW_007012088.1:0-317 GCF_000164805.1 Carlito syrichta
CAAGACATTACATAAAGCATTTTTATTAATTTGTAATCCTGCAAGTATCTTTTTGATAAAGCCAATTTTAAAAGCCATGAAACAAAAAAAAGAACAGTTAGATTTAGCAACTTGGAAGTCACTTCAGGACTTTCATGCAGTGTTTTCCTCTCAGAATGAATTAATTAAGAAAAGGATTAGGGAACATTGTCTGATAAGTTTCTGTCCTAGTTCTAGGACTAATTAGATAAAAATTTTGGTTGAGTTTTAACAATTCTGTGCCTCATTTTATCCAATTATAAAATAAGAGAGCTTGAACAAGTGATTTCTAAATGGTC
>NW_007012089.1:0-347 GCF_000164805.1 Carlito syrichta
ATAAAAACAGGGGGTCTGGGGTTGAGGTGCTCAACTTCCTGGTCACTCCAGAGGCTGAGGTGAAAAGATCGTCAGAGCCCATGATTTAGAGGCTGTCAGTGAATGTCAGTCATGTCCCCAGGCCCCAACCTGGGTCACAGAGCCATACCCTGTCTCCAAAAACATCAGAATTGTACACAAATTTTTCAACTGCACGTGGTGTGTTCACAAGGTCTTTATATTCAGGAAAAATGGGATGGGGATAAAATGTCCTCGGGTGAGGGATGTGTCCCTTGCCTTTTTTGGTGGAAGGTCCTCATTGTCGAGTTGGAGGGTCTGCCTGCCTGAGGCACATTTCACATCTCAGA
>NW_007012090.1:0-313 GCF_000164805.1 Carlito syrichta
TCTAACTGTTTCCTATGTGCAGCCCTCAGTCGCCCCCATTTACGGCAGTACCATTCATAGCAAATCTAACACCCCCTGCACACAAAATCCTACTGTTCATCTCCCCCCACTATCAGGAATTCCCCCCTTCACAGCTTCAACTCAACCATCACCTGTCAATGTTACCTGTGCCCCACCTGGCTTCTTCTTCAGATGCAACGGCACCCTTGCTAAAACCTTGAAGTCATCATGTGTCCTGGTCACTCTGGTACCCCAATTAACCCTATACACACAAGGGGAATTTGCAACAAAATACACGATAAACAAACCTGCA
>NW_007012091.1:0-806 GCF_000164805.1 Carlito syrichta
ATAGTCTAAAATAAATATAAAACAAACACTAAGTAATAAGTCATTAGCAAAAAAAAAAAAGTGAGAAATGCACTTTAAAATTATGTATACTGAGGCGAGAGGATTGCCTGAGCCCATGGGTTCAAGACCAGCCTGGGCAACTTGGTGAGACCTCATCTCTACAACAAATTTAAAAATTAGTCAGGTGTGGTAGTGCATGCCTGTGGTTCTAATTACTTGGAAGGCTGAGGCAGAAGAATCACCTGAGCCCAGCCACAGAAGACACAGTGAATATTTCCTGAATTGACACTGTGTTGAATCCCCTTCCTTGGGCTTCCACGGCACTTAAAACATGTCTTCACCTTAGGCCTTAGTGCTTTGTGTTTTTCTGTTTGTCTGTCTGTCCTCTCTGCCTTGTGGTCTGTTGGAGGGAAATGCCTCGTCTTTTTCATCCTTTATTTTCTTCAGCATATTTCTGTCTAGTGGCAGAAAACCAAATTAGCTTGTCAAACAAAACAAAACAAAATGGCTGGCCAGCAGAAGTGTATCTCTTAGCTGGATTCTTTCTCCATCTCATGGGTCTGCCTCCTTTGGGGAGCTGGGCTCATTCTCCCTGCCATAGGTGGGTGTTCTCCATGGAGGAGGTAGTTTAAACCAATGGCTCTTCAGTCAGACCTCCTACACTTGAACCTGACTTTACCACTAGGACGTTACTTAAAACTCTTTGGGTCTTAGTTTCCTTATCTGTAAAACAGGGACAATAAAAATAATAATACCTATCTACCCCATAAGGTAGTTGTAAAGATTACATCCAATAATAATACATA
>NW_007012092.1:0-312 GCF_000164805.1 Carlito syrichta
GAATCAAAAAAACTCACATTTGGAGCACCTATCACTGTAACTTCCCCCCCATCATCTACATCACCTCCTAGGATATAAGGGCCTCAAAACACTCCCTCCTGGCCGGGTTCTTTCCCTTCTAGTCTTCTTTATCCAAGATCCTTCCATCTCCTTCCAAGCCTGCACGCCTCTTCACCCAGACTCACTACTTCCTCTCCCACTGACACTCCAATCCATAACTGTGTTGAGGTCCTCGAGTCCCTACTTCCCTGACCCATACATATTCAGGAAGGACCCTTATCTAAGCCCTCTTACATATGGTTCACAGACGGA
>NW_007012093.1:0-312 GCF_000164805.1 Carlito syrichta
AGGAGGGACATGAGGAACCACAGAGCAACGAGAGTTTGAGGATTTTTAGTGGAGAACGGGACACTGGGAACACCAGGGCAGGTGGGACACCGAGAACACCAGGGCAAAAGGGACACCAGGAATTTCAGGGCAGTGAGGGATGCAGGCAACTTCACCCAGGAAGAGAAACCCACAAACTAACACTAGGACAGGGTGGTACACCAGCAACACAGGGAATGAGGCACACCGGGAATGCCAGTGAGGGAGGACACCAACAACGCAGGGGAGAAGGGACACTGGCAACTCCAGAGGAAGGAGGGATACCAGCATAAA
>NW_007012094.1:0-606 GCF_000164805.1 Carlito syrichta
GCTGAGTTAAATAGTTTCCTAGCTAGCCAACGGACTTAAATAGCTGAAATAATTAGCGAAAAAAATGACTACCCATCTGATGTAATTAGCTTTTTTAACCAGCTAACCAGCTGGCTAGACAACTGACTTAATGAGCTGAATTAACAAGCTGGCCAGATGGTTAGCCAGCTGATTAAACTAGCTGACTTAACTAGGCTTCCAGCTGGCTAGCCAACTGACTTAATTGCCTAGCTACTTAAGAAGCCAGCAGCCTATCCAGTTGATTTTAGTAGCTGAATTAGCGAAGTAGTGAGATGGCTAGCCAGCAGACTTAACTAGCTAGCTACCTGGCTAGTCAACTGGATAGACAGCATACTTAACTAGCTAACATGACTAGATAGTCTGATGGCTAGCCAGCTTACTTAACTAGCTTCATACCTACATAGACGCTGGTGTGCCAACTGAATTAACTACATACCTACCTATCTAACCTGCTGGCCAGCTCGCTGACTTAACTAAGTTACTTAACTAGGTACCCAGCTGGCTAGCCAGCTGCCTAAAATGTCTAGCTACACTGCTAGGCAGCTGGCTCACTAGTTGACTTAACTAACTGACTTAAGTAGCTAG
>NW_007012095.1:0-309 GCF_000164805.1 Carlito syrichta
CACACCTGACTCGATTTTTGGGGACCTTTCACTGAGATGAGGTCTGGCCACCTCACCTGTACTGGTATACAACCCCAGGGATCAGAGAGACTTCCACCTTGGCCTCCCATGACATGGGGCTAATGGCCGTTAGCCCTGGTGCCTGGCCAGGACTTTCACGTGTTGTCAGTGGGAGTGATGTAAAGGCCCACCATGGAATGGAGGCCACCTCATCATGTGTAGCTGGGACCGCAGGTGCCACCACGCATGACTGGAGTGTTAGCATTCTGGGGAGTGATAAGGTCTTGCTTCATAGCCTAGGCTGGACTC
>NW_007012096.1:0-365 GCF_000164805.1 Carlito syrichta
TCAACATCATCTAATCATCACACTAAGTCTGGGAAGTAGATTCCCGTTTTGCAGATGAGGAATGTGAAGCTCATGTTCTCTACTTAACTCTACCTCCAGCCCATAACTCTCTTCCAAGCACTAGACCTGGCTATCCCCTCTGTCTTGGGTATCTCTACTTGTATAATCATGTGCTTCTCAAAATCAGTCTGTACCATTCTGAACTCATCATCTTTCCCTCCCACAGACTTCTGGTTTCCCATCATGGCTTCACCACTCAGAAACCCAGATACCAACCTTGACTCCACCTTCTCCCTATTCCCATCTCCAAGTAGTAATTTGGATCAGTGGTCCCACCTCTGACTCTATTTCCCATTGGCTTTCCT
>NW_007012097.1:0-308 GCF_000164805.1 Carlito syrichta
GCAATCCAGCAGGATACATAGGTAGCTAGCTAGTTAAGTCTGCTGGTTAGCCACCTGGCTATCTAGTGAAGTCAGCTAATTAAGTCAACTGGCTAGCCAGCTGGCTACTACGTTAAGTAAACTAGTTGAGTCAGCTGGCTAGTTTGTTGTCATCTAGGTTAATTCAAGTGGCTAGCCATCTGGCTAGCTATGTAGCTAGTGAGTTAAGTCAGTTGGCTGGCTAGCTGGATAGCTGGTTAATTCAGCTAGTTAAGTCAACTGGCTAGCCACCTGTCTAGGTTGGTAGCTAGCTAGTTAAGTCAGCTGGC
>NW_007012098.1:0-306 GCF_000164805.1 Carlito syrichta
GTCCACAGACATCACCAAATGTCCCCTGGGGGGCAAAGTTGCTCCTGGTAGAGAAGACCTACTCTGTCTATATGTTTATTGTTGTCATTGTCACTGGGTTTTTAGTATATCTTTAACTGGTCAGTATGCTTATATAGAAACGTTTTATTTTTCATTTATTTATTTATTTATTTTTGAGTTAGAGTCTCACTCTGTCGCGCAGACTGGAGTGCAGTGGCCGTTCCCAGCCACTGCAGTCTCGACCTGCTGGGCTCCAGCCATCCTTCTGCTTCAGCCTTCCAAGTAGCCGGAACTACAGGCGTGCGA
>NW_007012099.1:0-956 GCF_000164805.1 Carlito syrichta
CACTCATCTCCATTCCATTCTTTTCCATTCCGTTGCATTGCTCTCCAATCCATTTCATTCGTCTCCATTCCCTTCCATTCCATTCATCTCCATCACATTCTTCTCCATTCCATTGTTCTAAGTTCCATTCCTTCTCTTTACATTTCTTTACTCTCCATTCCATTCCTCTCTAGTTCATTCAATGCCATTACACTCCTTTCCATTTGTCTGCATTCCATTCCATTCCATTCCATTACTCTCCATTCCATTATGTTCCACTCCATTCCTTTCTACTCTATTCCATACCTTTCCATTCCATTACTTTCCAGTCCATTTTATTTAATATCTCTCCATTTCATTGAATTAAGTTCCATTCCTCTCTATTCCTTTCCATTCCTTTCCAGTCCATTACATCCCATTGCTTTTCATTGCATTCCATTTCATTCCAATCATCTCCAGTCCCTTCCTCTGCATTACACTCTATTTCTCATTATTTCATTTCATGCCTGTGCATTGAATTCCATTCCTTTTCTTTCCACTCCATTCCTCTCCATTTAATTCCATTCCTCCCCATTAAATTTTATTCTATTCCACTCATTCCTTTTTATTCTAATCCCATCATCTCCATTCCATTTCTTTTCTTTTCATTTTATTCCGTTCCTCTCCATTCAATTCCATTTCATTCCTTTCCCTTCAATTCCTCTCCATTCCATTCCTCTCGATTCAATTCCATTCCACTTTATTACATTCCATTTCTCTCCATTCTATTACATTCCATTTTACTCTACTTCATGCCTCTCCATTCTATACCACTGCAATCCATTCCACTCCACTCCTTTCCTTTATATTTCATTGCATTCTATTCCTTTCTACTCCAATCTTCTCTATTCTATTCCTCTCCATTCCATTACTCTCCATGCTATTCATCTCCATTCCATTCCCAGCCATTTCATTCGATACCAATCCTCCCCAATCCT
>NW_007012100.1:0-304 GCF_000164805.1 Carlito syrichta
AGTGGCAAATACTCTTTCCTGCCGTTCTGCCTTAGCATTCTTTACTTCATTTCTTTTCCTTCTTCTTCTTCAGGGAATACCTGGCCATTTAAAAAAAAACAAACCAAGTTTGGTTTTGGTCATTAGAATTGGATGATCACTTTCCTCTTTTTTGGTCCTTCTATACCATTTGATTCACTTTGGCCTGTTTAAGTTTTATTCATTTGGTAATATCAGACTACTTAAGAAATAGTAATTAAACCAAATATAATTAAACCAAAGACAATTATGTGTGCAATAAGCTTGGACTAGTTAGATACTTGCA
>NW_007012101.1:0-304 GCF_000164805.1 Carlito syrichta
CAGCTAGTTACATAAGCTAGCTAATTAGTTAAGCCAGCTGGTTAAGTCAGCTCCCTAGCTAGTTGGCTAATGAATTAAGCCAGTTTGTTAAGTCAGCTGGCTATCTAGGTAGCTAACTAGTTTGCTTGTTAACTAAGTCAGCTGGCTAGCTAGGTAGCTAACTACTTAAGTCAGCTGGCTCCCTAGGTAGCCATCTAGTTAGATAACTAGATAAGTCAACTGACTTGCAAGATAGCTGGCTAGTTAAGTCAGCTATTAAATTCAGCTAGCTAGGTAGGTAGCTAGCTATTAATACAGCTAGTTA
>NW_007012102.1:0-373 GCF_000164805.1 Carlito syrichta
ACTCACCTCAGCCTCCCAAAGGCGCGGGATTACAGGCTGAGCCACCCAGCCCGGCTAAAATATTATTTTTTAATGGTGCCTACAACATTGTAATGTTTTACTCTTCAAAGGTAAATTTCTTGAACTTAGGATTTCAGGTGAATAGATTTTTATGAACGCATAAGGACAAGTTTAATCTCCACACAAAAACATCAACAACTTGCATAGAGAGTTACCTTGTTGACACCTTCAGCAATTGAGCTGTATACTACTTAGGTGTTGTTGTTTTATAATTCACTTAAAAATATCTTTATATATTTTCTGCACATACACTACTGCCTAACGTTGGCCCTTTATGAGTTGGCTGTACTAGATGCCCAAATGTTAACGCTAT
>NW_007012103.1:0-320 GCF_000164805.1 Carlito syrichta
ACTTAACAAGTTAGCTACCTGACTTAACCTGAATTAAATAGTCAGCTAATTAACCTGAATTAAATAGTTAGCTGACTTAACTATTTGGCTAATGAGATAGCTAGCTGACTTAATGAGTTGGATAACGAGTTAGTTAACCATTTTAACTAGTTGATAAACGAGTTAAATAGTTGAATTAACGAGTTCATTAACGAGTTAGCTAGGTGAACTAAGTTGAGGGCTGATGAGTCGGCAGAATACTTAGATTGTTTAACACATCGGCTGCCTGCCCCCTGACTTGTTAGCTGGCTTAAGAAGTCGGCCGTCTTGTCGGCCAACCA
>NW_007012104.1:0-360 GCF_000164805.1 Carlito syrichta
ATGACATCATGTCACCAATCACAGAGTAGGGCCAGTCACTGTGGCACCCATCATAGGGAAGAGTCAGTCACTGGGAAACACATCACCAAGAAGAGCTATTTACTAAGGCATCCATTATAGAAAACAATGTCACTGTGGTATCTATCAAAGAATAGAACCAGGACTTTAGACCCCCATTACAGAGGAGATGCTGTCAATGGGTCAGCCTTCACAGAGGAGGGCTATTAATTTTGGTACCCATTTTGGAGGAAAACTAGTTACTAGGGCACCAATCTGGAGCAAAGTCCTGTCAATGAAGTCCCTATTATGAAGGAGGGCCAATGACTGGGACAAACTTAACAGAGTAGGATCAGTAACTGG
>NW_007012105.1:0-305 GCF_000164805.1 Carlito syrichta
AACTTGGCAAGACCTCATCTCTACAATAAATCAAAAATTAGCTGGGCATGGTAGTGCGTGTCTGTAGTTCCGGCTACTTGGAAAGCTGAGGGGGAAGGATCGCCTGTGCCCAGCAGGTTGATGCTGGGGTGGCCATGAGCATGCCACCGCACTCCAGCCTGGGCAACAGAGTGAGACTCCAACTCAAAAACAAAAAAAGAAGGAAGAAGATGAGAGAGAGCGCCTCGCCCTAGACTCTATCCAGCAAGAGACAGCAAGACATCCAATTCAATAAGCCCTGGCAGAAAAGGTTCTTGAAGAAAAGC
>NW_007012106.1:0-322 GCF_000164805.1 Carlito syrichta
GAGGAATCCATCAGGAGGAGGCCAGTCATTGGAGCACCCATTATAGAGGAGGTCTTGTCAATGGGTTTCCCATAATATATGAAGGAAAGTCACTAAAGCAGCCATCACAGAGGAGGCCCAGTCTCTAAGGCACCTATAATTGAAGAAGACCAATCACTGGGACACCCATTATGGAGGAGGCCAAGTAAGTGGGACACTCATCACAGAGGAGGGTTAGTTACTAGGGTATCCATTAAGAAGGAGGGCCAGTCATTGGGTCACTAGTCAGTGAAAAGTCCCAGTCATTGGGGCACCCGTAAAGAAGGAGGACTAGTCACTAAAG
>NW_007012107.1:0-332 GCF_000164805.1 Carlito syrichta
AGAAAAAGAAAGAAAGAAAGAAAGAAAGAAAGAAAGAAAGAAAGAAAGAAAGGAAGGAAGGAAGGAAGGAAGGAAAGAAGGAAGGAAAGAAGGAATGAAAGAAAGAAAGAAATTTATTCTCCTGCAAAACTTCTGCCTTCAGTCCTTCCCCACCCTCACATGTGGAAGTCCCCCAAGCTCAGCACCTTTCAAACCCAACTACCCCCAAATGGCTGCCCCCACTTTGGTGTGGTAGATCCCAAGTCTCCCTGGACGGGTTCCTGCCAGCTTTCCTCTCTTAGCTGTGAAATGTGCCCCAGGCAGGCCTACCTTCCAACTTGGAAAAATGAGGC
>NW_007012108.1:0-361 GCF_000164805.1 Carlito syrichta
ACTATTCTGAAAGCGGAATATATGTGCACAAGTCTGCAAAGAGTGCAAATTTAGGATATGAAAAATGCTTTAGAAGTTACTATCAAAAAGCGACCTGCCACAACTGGACTTTATACTGTCATTTTAAAAAAATCAAATCTGATACCTCAAACTAATAGAACTTTCTTCTCGTCTTTTCTAGTATGTGCAGTCCTTCCTTAATTTCAACTCATTAAAAAATGCTTTACAGTCTAGGCATTGGAAGGAAGCCTGGTTCAAATTTCTTAAATCTTCAGTCTCATAAAACCCCAGGCTCTCCTCTTTCTAAGATTGTATGTTTTAAACAACCTCTTGGAGACATTAATAGCTTTAACAATATATG
>NW_007012109.1:0-355 GCF_000164805.1 Carlito syrichta
GGCAAGAGGATTGCCTGAGCCCACAGGTTCGAGACCAGCCTGGGCAACATGGCAAGACCTCACCTCTATAATAATAATAATAATAATAATAATAATAATAAATAGCTGGGTTTGGTGGTGCACGCCTGTGGTTCCAACCACTTGGAAGGCTGAAGCAGAAGGATCTCCTGGGCCCAGTAGGTCAAGGCTGCGGTGGCCATGAGCGTGCCAACACACTCCAGTCTGAGCGACGGAGTGAGACTCTGACTCAAAATAAAAAATAAATAAATAAAAAAGAAGGTAAGCTCTAGAATCTAGACACTAGAGGGCATGTGTCATTGGGCATCTCCTTTGCCTCAGTTTCCTCATCTGCACA
>NW_007012110.1:0-330 GCF_000164805.1 Carlito syrichta
AGAGACCTAAATGTAAAACCTCAAACCATAAGAACCTTAAAAAATGAAGGACATACCCTCTTGGAAATTGTAACTGGCATCCAATTCCTGAACAAAACCCGAAACCCAAAGGCCATAAAGGATAAGATAGACAAGTGGGACCTCATTAAGCTGACAAGCTTCTGTAAAGCCAAAGAAACCATCAAGAGAGCAGGGAGACAGCCTACAGACTGGGAAAAAGTATTTGCCAATTCTGAAAAAGGCTTAACATCTTGGATCTACAAGGAACTCAAACGTGCTGAAAAGAAAAAAACAAACAACCCCATTATAAAATGGGCAAAAGATATGAAC
>NW_007012111.1:0-330 GCF_000164805.1 Carlito syrichta
AGTCACTGGGGCTCCCAGTATTGAGGAGGGTCAGTCACTGGAGCACCAATCACTTAAGAGGCCCAGTCACTGGGCCACATTATGAAGAAGACCTAGTTAATTATATAAGGGATCCAGTCACAGGGGCTGTGATCAGAGAGGAAACTTAGTCCCTCGGGCACCTATCTCAGAGGAGGCTAGGTCACAGTGGGCACACATTAGAAGGAGAGTCAATCACTGGGGCACTGATTATAGTGGTGGGCCATTCATGGGACATTCATCACAAACAAGGTCTAGTCACTTAGTCACTCATCACAGAGGAAGCCAAGTAACTGTGACAACCATCACAGA
>NW_007012112.1:0-409 GCF_000164805.1 Carlito syrichta
CTACCTAGTTAAGTCGGCAAGATAATTCAGCTGGCTTCCCAGCTGGCTGGCTAGGTAACCAGATAATTAAGTCAGCTAGCTAGTTAGCTCGCTAACTGGTTAAGTCAGTTCGTTAATTCAGCTTGCTATCCAGTTTGTTAGCTAATTAAGTCAAATAGTTAAGTCAAATAGTTAAGTCAGCTGACCAGCCAGCTGGCTAGCTATGTAGCTAGCTAGTTAATTCAGCTAGTGAACTCAGCTGGAGAACTAGGTACCCAGCTTGTTAAGTCAGCTAGTTAAGTCAGCTGACTAGCTGGTTAAGTCAGTTAGTTAAATCAGCTGGCTAGCCAGCTTCCTATGATGGTAACTCTCTAGTTAAGTCAGTTGGCTAGCCAACTGGATAGCTAATTAAGTCACCTAATTAAGTCAG
>NW_007012113.1:0-348 GCF_000164805.1 Carlito syrichta
CTGCATTAAAAAATGTGGTACATATACACAATGAAATAGTACGCAGCCATAAAAAAAGAACAAAATCATGAATTTCGCTGCAAGCTGGTTGGAACTAGAGTCTATAATACTGAGTGACCTCTCTCAGAAACAAAGATTCGAGAATCACATGTTCTCACTCATATAATGGACCTTAAACATCCAACGCAATACTATATGAAAATGATTGTCAGTACTGGGAAACTATGGAGGGGGAAGGGAGATGGGATTAACAGTAGCAAATATCTGTTTGGGAACGGGGAAACACCTCATATCAACAGTGTGCCTGAATGAAACACAGTTGTATACCTAATCCTTAACTGTACCCCA
>NW_007012114.1:0-454 GCF_000164805.1 Carlito syrichta
ACTTACCTAGTTAGCCCACAGGCTTGTCAGCTGACTTAACTACTTAACTACCTAGGTAACCTGATGGCAAGCGAGCTGACTTAACTAGGTGACCAAACTAGCCAGCTAGCTATGCAGCTCTAGCCAGGTGACTTAACTCACTAAACTAGCTAGCAACCTGACTTAACTAACTGACTTAACTAGCTAGCTACCTAGATACCCAGCTGACTTAAATAGTTGATTTAACTAGCTTGCTACATATCTAGCTATCAAGTAGCTTGGTGATTTAACTAGCTGACTTAACATGCTAGATAGCTGACATATCTAGCTGAGTTAACAAGCTAGTTTCCAGCTAGCCAGCGAACTTAACTAGCTGAAATAACTAGTGAGCCAGCTGGCTACCCATCTAATGTAACTAACTTTTTATCCAGTTAGCCAACTGTCTAGACAACTGACTTATTGTGCTGACTTAATG
>NW_007012115.1:0-310 GCF_000164805.1 Carlito syrichta
CAGCTCCCCACTCTTGGCCATCACGGCCTCCACTGGCTGGGCTTCGGTGATCCTCCCATCGCAGCCTCCCAAGTGGCCAGAACAACAGACATCCTCCACCACACTTGGCTCATTTTGTATGTTTCTTGTAAAGACGAGGTCTCGCCAAGGTTCTCGGGCTGGTCTTGTACCTGCTCTCCCCTTTTGCCACCCAAAGCAATGGGGTGACAGGCGTGAGTCCCCACGCCCAGCATTCACACCCCTTTTGAGGGCCCACCATGAGGCCCACTCCATTTCGATGACCCAGGACCCCGGAGTGGGCAGCTGGAGT
>NW_007012116.1:0-378 GCF_000164805.1 Carlito syrichta
ACTATTTGACCAACGTGTCAGCTGACAAGTTAGGTCAGCTAACTTGTGTGCTGACTAGTTCGGTCAGCTAAATAGTCGGCCAACTATTCAGCCGAGTAGTTCGGTGAGCAAACAAGTCAGCCAACTACTTAACCTAGCTAACTTGTGGGCCAACTCATCAGTCAACTAATTAACCCAGCTAACTAGTCAGCTGACTAGATGGCCGACTTGTTAAGCCTGCTAACAAGTCGGCCGAGTAGTCCACCAATGTGTTAAACCAGATAAGTAGTCGTCTGCATCATCTGCCAACAAGTTAAGTCACGTAGCTATCTCATTACTCAACTAATTAAGACAGCTATTTAACGTGTTTACCAAATAGTTAAAACAGTGAGCTAACAC
>NW_007012117.1:0-445 GCF_000164805.1 Carlito syrichta
GAGGCTGAGACTCTGTGTCCGGCCTGTGGTTGTGGTGGTGGTGGTGGTTGGTATTATTTTTCTCAGATGGAGTCCCACTCTGTCACCCAGGCTGGAGCGAAGGGGCCCTCTCTCTGCCACCATGGCCTCCACCAGAGGGGCACTATCAATCCTTCCCCTGCAGCATCCCAAGGGGCTGGAGCGACAGGCATGGTCCACCATTCTCAGCTCATTTTATTGTCTTCTTGTGGAGACGATGTCTCGACAAGGTGCCTGTGCTGATCTTGAACCTGGTGCTCAGTCCTTCCACTTGCCCTTGCCTCCCACCATTCCAGGATGAGGGCGTGAGCCCCCACACCTCGTCTACACACATTTCTCGGGGCCCCACCACAAGGCCCACTCCATTCCAAAAACCCAGGACACCAGAGAGGCTGACTGGTGTTGCCCACCCAGCCCTCCCATGTGA
>NW_007012118.1:0-7720 GCF_000164805.1 Carlito syrichta
CAGGTAAGTTTGGGCCTCTCCTACTTTGCCTGGTTTGAGATCAGTTACATTTATGTTTTATGTGCCCCCCACCTCCTCTGAGGAAGGGATTCTTAATGCCTGTTACTTTGTTACTTCATGTGTTTCTTGTCGTTCAGGGATCATTGCCTTTATTGCCTAATGTCCCCTCTCTTAAAAAATATTGTTTAATGTATTTTGTCCGTTGTGTTTGTGGTTGTTTCAATAAGGAGAAAAATCAGTACCTATTACTCCATCTTGACTAGAACCAGATTGCAATAGAGCTTAGCGAATGCATAGACTGCCTAGAATACTTTTCTTCTCTTTTTGTGTAATGTCTTCCTTCTCATTTTCTATTTTTACTGTAGCCTTCTCTTCTTCAGGGAAATATTCCTGGGGGCCAGTATAGATCAGAATCTGTCATGCAGTCATAGGACTCTAATTTGTTTCAATGTCCATTTGAATTGATATTTGTCACTATTTTTGTCTCCTCTTCACTACACTTCAAGGTAAAAAAAAGCACGGGTCTTGTCTATTTCATCTGCAGAGCTTAGTGTAATCCATGTCGTAGGCACTCAGTATAGATTTGTTCAGTGTATGAATGTGTAAATGTTAAAATGTACTGTCCTTTATATCTGGTAGGAACTCAGATATTTTATTTCTATCTTATTTCCTCTCTGATACAGACTCTTACAGCATTATGAAAATCCAGGATGCAGTTATGTCACGTGAAAGTGCAATAGAATTAAAAATAATCACTGTAAGCAACTTACATTAAACATTGAAACACTGAAAGAAGAGGTTAGTGAACTGAAAAAGAAGCTACTTGAAACACAAGAAATGAAGTTGCAGTTAGAACATAAAACATTTGAATGCGAAAAAGAACTCTGCAATTTGAGGTATGACATTCTACTTGTAAAAAAATGTTTGAATTATTTACATCTACTAAAAATATGAAGGATAATTTTCATAACTGATGATTTAACTTATGGAATGTGACAGGAGAGACAGCTTCTTGGTCTTGTGGGATGTGAAATTCTTGAAAATAATATAGCATAGCAAGGTCTTAACTATGAAAACTCCTACTAATAATTAAATGCATATTCTTTTAAATTGCAATTTTAATGGCCATATAGAAGCCCACCACATAGATATCTACAGTAAGTCCCTGACATACAAACCTTCAATTTACAAACTTTAATGATGATGCCTTTAAAAATGTATTATTTCTCTCTATGAGATGTTAGTATAGACTGTTAAATATGTACAATACTAAATAGCTCATTGTGTTAGGTACCTAGACTAACTTTGTTGGACTTGTAGTCATGCTCTTGGAACCAAACGTGTTTGTATGTTACGGATTTCCTGTATTTATTCAACAAATTGTATTTTGAGTTTAAACATTTTTTTGTACCATAATGAATGCTGCAAGGAACATCTTTTATATTTTAATTCTTCACTTTGAATATATTTTTTCAATATAGAATTGTTTGGTTAAAGTATAGAACCTTTTTTTGAATTGGGGTGTCTCTGTCACTAGAGGGTAGTGGCACTTTCACGGTTCACTGCAGCCTTGACCTCCTGGGCTCAGATGATCCCTTCACATCAGCCTCTGAGTAGCTGAGACTACAGGTGAGCACTACAGCTAATGTTTTGATTTTTCTGTAGAAAAGAGATCTCGCTATGTTGCCTAGGCTGAGGAACTTTTTCACAAAAAGTGTTTGAGCAACATTTCTGAATTGTTCAAGAAAGTTTGTATCAATTTACAGTCCATCCAACAGAACATCTAAAACGGTCATTTTTCTCAACCCAGAATAGTTTATGAAATTTACACAGTTTTGTTCTTAAGATGCATGGAAGTCAAAAGTAAACTAGAAAATGATCACCAATTTGTTTCATTTCACATCTCTTTCTAACATGCAGATAAAATTAAAGTTCTGTGTTGAAAACATATACTATCCTTTATTATTTAATTGAATATTAGATACTGTCTTATTTCAAGAGAGATGTTGAAATTGTTTTATAGCCAGGCTTGGTTGCTCAGCCTGTAATCCCGTGCCTTTGGGAGACTGAGGTGAGTGGATTGCCTGAACCCGTGGGTTCGAGACCCACCTGGGCAGGTGAGACCTCATCTCTACAATAAATTAAAAAAATTAGCAGGCATGGTAGCGCGCGCCTGTAGTTCCAGCTACTTGGAAGGCTGAGGTGGAAGGATCGCCAGAGCACAGCAGGTCGAGCCTGCGGTGGCCATAAGCAGCCACTGTACTCCAGTCTGGGTGACAGTGATACTCCAACTAAAAAAAAAAACCAAAAAAAAAACCACCCAGAAATTGTTTTATAAGAAGATAGATCGAAAGTGTTACCAAAAAAGGTTGAAAGTGTTACCAGAAAAGAAACATAAAAAGGGTGGGGTAACAGATATTTGACTCCTTAGCCTTGGATTACAGTAACTTGAAGATACATGTTATGTGAAAGACATTTGAACATGCTATCTTACACTATAAACCATGCTATTGATACCTGCAATATTTTATGAAAATGAACATTGAATTCTAGTGAATTTGTAAACTTGTTTATAAATAGTAACTTCTTTTTTATTAATGATCTATCCTATTTGAAAGGTAATTATGTGAAAAAAAGGAGAAATTTCAACTTGTAACTTTACTGAATATTCCAATATCTTTTTCCATAATATTTACCAGAGTTACTAGTAGGAGAAATCTATTTACCAATTAGAAGAATGGTCTTTCCATGTCTTTTTTATGAGACTGCAGTGAGAAAATAAAAACATGAGAATTAGAAAGGAAAATAGTCAGAACATAAAAATTATATTAGGATAATAAACCAACAGAAGGAGAGTCAGATCACAAAATGGATGTTTTGTTTTTCTAACAAAATGACTTTTAATATGGGCATATTTCACTGCAGATTTAACTTTAAAAAGGAAGAGGAAAAGAGAAGAGATGTTTATAAATTGTATAAAGAAATTAGGGCACAGTTAAGAAGAAAAGAAGAGGAATATTGGGAAAAAGTTGAAATGAACAAAAAACTTGAACAGACTTTGGAAGGACTATGTAATATGCTGATATCAGTAAAATATCAGTGGAAGCAGGTAAATTAATCTTTGGTAAAGATTCATATTATTTACTTTATTTCATTAATGTTATTTATATGAGATATAAGTTGGAGACACACCTAAAATGGTTACCTCATTTTTAAAACCAACTATGGCATTTATGGCTAGAATTATTTATTAGATATTATGGCATCAAAGAGATGCTCAGTAGGTTTTCTTAATGAAGGAATGGAGGATAAGTTGAGTTTAATTGCTAACATAAGGCATTAATTTAGGCATATTTAGGTTAACATACAGGCAAAATAGCTTTCAAACTGTAATGGAACCATTTAAGTATTTACATTGCAAAGAAATTTTATTTTTTTAATTAATTAATTAATTTATTTATTAAACCTATTTTTTGGGGGGGTTGGAGTCTCACTCTGTCGCCCAGACTGGAGTGCAGTGGTATGCTCCTGGCCACGGCAGCCTCAACCTACTGAGCTCCAGTGATCCATCTGCCTCCACCTTCCAAGTAGCTGGAACTACAGGCGAGCGCTACCACACCTGGCTAATTTTTTGATTTTATTGTAGAGATGAGGTCTCGCCAAGTTTCCCAGGTGGGTCTTGAACCCGTGGGCTCAGGCAATCCACTCACCTCAGTCTCGCAAAGTGTGAGATTACGGACTGAGCCACCGAGCCTGGCTTAAACATATTTTTTATTTTCAAATTGCGGGGTACAGTTAAGGGTTAAGTATACAAATATGCATCATTCAGGCACCCTTGTTGATAAGGGTGTCTCCCCTCCTGTCCCCAGACAGATATTGACTACCATTAATCCCACCACCCTTTCCCTCCCTGTCCCCCCATTAGATGCCCACCACTGTCGATCCTTTTCTTATAGTATTGTGATAGATGTTCAAGGTTCACTTATGAGTGAGAGCATGAGATACTCAGATCTTTTTTTGCTGTGAAAGATCACTCAGTATTATAGACTCTAGTTCCATCCAGGTTGCTGCGAAATTCATGATTTTGTTCTTTTTTATGGCTGCGTACTATTCCATCGTGTATATGTACACATTTTTTTAATACAGTCCTCTTTTGATGGGCAGCATGGTTGTTTCCAGGTTCTTGCTATTGTGAACAATGCTGCGATAAACATACGTGTGCAGGTATCTTTTTTATAGAGTGATTTGAGTTCTTCAGGTATATTCCCAGTAGGGAGATTGTGGGGTCATATGGGAGGTTGATATTTAGAGCTTTTAGGAATCACCACACTGCTTTCCACAGAAGTTGCACTAGTTTATACTCCCACCAACAGTGTAGAAGTGTTCCCTTTTCACCACATCCTCTCCAGCATCTGTTATTTTTTGAGTTATTGATAATGGCCATTCTGACTGGAGTTAGGTGGTATCTCAGTGTAGTTTTAATTTGCATCTCCTTGATGATTAGTGAGGTTGGACATTTCTTCATGTGTCTGTTGGTCACTCATATGTCTTCTTTTGTGAAGTGTTTGTTCATATCTTTTGCCCACTTTGTAATGGGGTTGTTTGTTTTTTTCTGTTCAGCACATTTGAGTTCCTTGTAGAATCAAGATGTTAGGCCTTTGTCAGAAATGGAGTTGGTAAATACTTTTTTTCCAGTCTGTAGGCTGTCTCCCTGCTCTCTTGATGGCTTCTTTGCCTTTACAGAAGTTTGTCAGTTTAATGAGGTCCCGCTTGTCTATCTTATCCCTTATGACCCATGCGTTTCGAGTTTTGTTCAGGAATTAGATGCCAGTTCCAATTTCCATAAGGGTGTGTCCTGCATTTTCTAAGGTTCTTATGGTTTGAGCTTTTACATTTTGGTCTCTGATTCATTTAGAGTTAATTTTTGTGTATGGGGATAGATAGGGGTCTTGTTTGAGTCTTCTGCATGTGGTCATCCAGTTTTCCCAGCACCATTTACTGAAGAGGTTCTCCTCTCCCCAGTGGTAGGTGGTGGAGGCTTTGTCGAAGATGAGTTGGTTGAGAAATTGAGGTTTTGCTTCTGGAATCTCAATTCTATTCCACTGTTCTGTATGCCTGTTCCAGTACCAATACCAAGCTGTTTTGATTATTGTAGCTTTATAGTAAAGTTTGAAGTAGGTAATGTGATACCACCTGCTTTGTTGTGTTTTCTGAGGATTGTTCTGACTATTCTTGGTTGTTTGTGTTTCCATATGAATTCCTGTATTGTTTTATCTAGGTCTGAGAAGAATGTTGCTGGTAATTTGATGGGTATTGCATTAAATCTGTAGATTGCCTTAGGTAAGATGGTCATCTTCACAATGTTGACTCTTCCAATCCATGAGCATGGGATATTTTTCCACTTGTCTGTGTCGTCTTTGATTTCTTTGAGCAGTATTTTGTAGTTTTCATTGTAAAGGTCTTTTATGTCCCTGATTAGGAAGATGCCAAGGTATTTCATTTTTCTTGTGGCAATTGTGAATGAGATTGTGCTTTTTATTTGGGTTTCTGTTTGTTTGTTATTGGTGTAAAAAATGCGATTGTCTTTTGCATGTTTGTTTTATACCCTGAGACTTTGCCAAAGTCCCTTATGAGTGCACGGAGGCTTTTGACAGATTCTCTTGGGTTTTCAGGGACATGATCATGTCATCTGCAAAGAGAGATAATTGACTTCCTCTTTTCTGATCACCTTCTCTTTTCTGATTGCTCTAGCCAGGACTTCCAATACTATATTGAATAGGAGGGGAGAGATTGGGCATCCTTGCCTTGTTCCAGTTTTCAGGAGAAATGGTTCCAATTTTTGTCTGTTGAGGAGTATGCTAGCTGTAGGTTTCTCGTAGATGGCTTTTACTATTTTGAGGTATGTTCCATGTATGCCTAGATGTTCGAGGGTTTTTATAAAGAAGGGGTGCTGGAATTTATCAAAAGCTTTTCCTGCATCTAATGATATAATCATGTAGTTTTTGTTCTGAGGTCTGTTGATGTATTTAATTACATTTATTGTCTTGCGAATGTTGAACCAGCCTTGCGTCCCTGGGATGAAGCCTACTTGGTCATGATAGATGATTTTTGAGAGGTGTTGTTCAATCCGGTTTGCTAGGATCTTATTGAGAATTTTAGCACCTATATTTATCAATGATATTGGCCTGTAGTTCTCTTTCTTTGTTTGATCTTTATTACTTGGGTATCAATGTGATGTTAGCTTCATAAAATGATTTGGGGAGAGTTCCATCTTTCTCAATTGCCTGGAATACTTTCAGTAGGATTGGTATCAGCTCGTCCTTGAATGTCTTACAGAATTCTGCTGGAAAGTCATCTGGTCAGGGCTTATTTTTGTAGGTAGTTTTCTTATTACCTAATCAATTCCCTTGATTGTTATTGGTCTATTTAGGGTCTCAATTTCTTCTTGTTTCCACCTACCCAGGCTGTGTGATGTCAGGAAATCCTCCATTTCCTTAAGGTTTTCAAGTTTGTTTCCATACAGGTGTACACAGTAGTCTCTATTGATCTTTTGAATTTCCTCAGGGTCAGATGTGACTTCATCTTCTGTGTTTCTGATTGTGTGTATTTGGGCTTTTTCTCTCTTTTTTCTTGGTCAGTCTAGCTAGGGGATTATTGATCTTGTTTATCCTTTTGAAGAACCAGCTTTTTGTTTCATTGATTTTTTGTTTTATCTTTTTGTCTTCTATGTGCCAGATTTGGGCCTTTATTTTGGTGATCTGGATTCTTCTGCTGAAGTTAAGATTTTGGTGATCTTGCTTTTCCAGCTTCCTTCGATGACTTGTTAGGCTGTTAATTTGTGATCCTTCCATTTTCTTCATGTCTGCTCTGTAGAGACATGAATTCCCCTCTTACTACAGCTTTCATGGCATCCCAGAGATTTTGGTAAGATGTTTCTTCATTTTCATTTGTTTCCAGGTATCTTTTAATCTCTTTTTGATTTCATCATTGACCCAGGAGTTGTCTACCATCATGCTGTTTAGTGTCCCTGCCTTTGTGGGTTTTGGAGGAACCTTGTTGGTGTTGATGCTTATTTTTATTCCACTGTGGTCCGAGAACATGCATGGCAAAATTTCGATCTTTTAAAATTTGCTTATGCTTGATTTATGGCCAATTATGTGGTCGATCTTAGAGTACATTCCATGTGGTGTTGAGTAGAATGTATATTCTGTTGTCTTTGGATGGAGTGTTCTGTAGTTATCAATTAAGTCCATTTGGTCATGAGTCACATTGAGGTTTTGGATCTCATTGCTGATTTTTTGTCCTGATGATCTGTTTAAGGTTGTGAGTGGGGTATTGAAGTCCCCAGCTATGATGGTGTTGGAGTCGATATCTTTTTTTAGTTTACCTAGAAGCTGCTTTATGAAAGTTGGTGCTCCTATGTTGGATACATATATGTTGAGGATGGATATTTCTTGTTGATGGATTGAACCTTTTATCATTATGTAGTGACCTTCTGTATCTTTTTTAAATTTTTGATAGCTAAAAGGTTATTTTGTCTCAGATTAAGATCGTGACTTTTCCTTTCTTTTGTGTTCCCTTCGTCTGAAAATTTGTTTCCCATCCTCTTACTTTGAGTCTGTGAGTGTTCTTTCTAGTGAGGTGAGTCTCTTGAAGTCAATAAATTGTTGCCTGGTGATATTTTAACTACTGCCACCATGACGTCCTGCCAGGCTGTGGG
>NW_007012119.1:0-2321 GCF_000164805.1 Carlito syrichta
ACTAACTGTCTAAACTAGGTTGTCAGCTGAATTAACTAGGTGACTTACCTAGCTAACTACCTAGCTAGCCACCTGACTTAACTAGATGACTTAAGTAGCTAGCTACCTAACTAGAAAGCGGAATGACTAGGTGACTTAACTAGCTGACTTAACCAGCTAGCCAGCTGGGTAGCCACCTGACTTAACTAGCTGACTTAACTAGCTAGCCAGCTGAAATAACACACTGATTTAACCAGCTAGGCAGGTGGCTAGCTAGCTGACTCAACTAGCTAGCTACCTAGCTTGCCAGCTGGGAAGACAGCTGAATTAACTAGCTAACGTAACTAACTAGACAGCTTGCTAACCAGATGAATTAAGTAGCTTGGTGCTTAGCTATCAGCTGTCTAGACAACTGACTTAACTAGTTGACTTAACCAGCAAGCCAGTTGGCACAACTAGAAGACTTAACTAGACAGCAAGCTGACTACCCAACTGACTTAACTAGCTAGTTATCTAGCTAGCCAGCTGGAAACCAGATGAAATAACTAGCTGACTTAAATAACTAGCCAGCTGGCTAGCCAGCTGTATTAACTAGCTTGGTACCTAGCTATCCAGTGGGCTCACCAGCTGACTTAGCTGGTTAACTTAACCAGGTAGCCAGCTGGCACTACAAGCTGACTTAACTAGCTAGCCAGCTGGCTACCAAGATAACTTAACTAGCTCTCTACCCAGCTAGCTAGCAGGCTAGACAACAGACTTAAATAACTGAGTTAATTAGCTAGCCAGCTGGCTAGCCCACTGACTAAAAATGTTCGATACCTAGCTAGCCAGCTGGCTAGCCCGCTGACTTAACTAGCTGAATTAATAGCTGGCCTTCTTGCCAGACAGCTGAAATAGCTTGCTATATAGCTAGCCAGCTGGCTAGGCAGATGACTTAACTAGGTGACTTAGCTAGCTAGCCAGCTGACATGCCAGCTGATTTAAGTAAGAAGTTACATAGGTAGCCAGCTGGATATGCAGGTGAATTAACTAGGTGGCTTTACTAGCTATCCAGCAGGCTAGACTGCTGACTTAATTATCTAGCTACCCAGCTAGCTGGCTGTCTAGCCAGCTGACTTAACTAGGTGAATTAAGTAGCTAGCCAGTTGGCTAGCAGGTTGACCTAACTGCCTATCTACCTAGCTAGCCAGCTGGATAAATAGCTAAATTAACTAGCTAACTACCAAATTAGCCTGCTGACTTCCCAGCTGACTTAACTACCTAGACCCTTGCCTAACCAGCTGGCTCGTGAACTGACTAAACTAGGCTACTTAACAAGCTGGTTAACTGGCTAACCAGTTAACATACATAGCTAGCTATCAGCTAGGCAACTGGCTAGCCAGCTGACTTAGCTTGCTGAATAACAAGCTAGCAAGCTGACTTACAAACTGACTTAACCAGCTAGGTACCTAGCTAGCCAGCTGGCTTAACTACCTGCCTTAACTAGCTAGCTACCTAGCTAGCTATCTAGCTAGCCAGCTGACTTAAATGAATGACTTAACTAGCTAGCCAGCTGACTTAGCTAGCTGAAATAACTAGCTAGCATGACGGATAGCCATCTGAATTAACTAGCTTTTTAACTAACTAACCAGCTGGATAGCAAACTGGCTTAACAGGCTGACATAACTACCTAGCCAGCTGGTTTTCAGCTGACTTACTAGCTGACATAACCAGGTAGTCAACTGTCTACAAATTGACTTAACTAGCTGGCTACCTATCTATCAAGCTGGCTAGACAACTGACTTACCTATCAGACTTAAGCTAGCAAGCTGGCTTGCCAGCTCACTTAACTAGCTTGCTACCTACCTAGCCTGCAGGCTAGCCAACTGACTTAACTACCTGACTTAAACAGCTAGCCTGCTGGCTTTCGAGCTGATATATCTAGCTAGCTACCTACCTATCCTGCTGGCTAGACAACTGACTAATCTAGCTGACTTAACCAGCTAGCCAGTTGGCTAGCCTCCTGACTTAAATCGAAGACATCACTAGCTAGCCAGGTAGCTATCTAGCTGACTTAACTAGCTAGCTACCTACCTTGCCAGTTTGCTAGCCAACTCTCTTAAATAGCTTAATTAACCAGCTTGCCTGCTGGCTCGCCAACTGACTTAAATACCTCACTACCTATATAGCCTGCTTACTATCCAGCTGGCTTAATTAGCTGAAATAACTATCTAGCAACTAGCTAGACAACTGACTTAAATAGTTAGCTAACTAGCTCACTACCTCGCTAGCCAGTTGATTTAAACAGCTTGGTAGCTAGCTACCCTAGCTAACAAGCTCACTTTAAGTAGTTAGCTGCCTAT